>NC_068369.1:29132947-29307947 GCF_020536995.1 Dreissena polymorpha
GCGTTGTCGCCAGATGCAGTGTTGTCGCCAGACGCAGCGGTGTCGCCGGAGTCACCGTTGTCGCCAGAGTCACCGTTGTCGCAGGAGTCACCGTTGTCGCCGGAGTCACCGTTGTCGCAAGAGTCACCGTTGTCGCCGGAGTCACCGTTGTCGCAAGAGTCACCGTTGTCGCCAGACGCAGCGTTGTCGCCAGATGCAGTGTTGTCGCCAGACGCAGCGGTTTCGCCGGAGTCACCGTTGTCGCCAGAGTCACCGTTGTCGCTGGAGTCACCGTTGTCGCCGGAGTCACCGTTGTCGCAAGAGTCACCGTTGTCGCCAGACGCAGCGTTGTCGCCAGATGCAGTGTTGTCGCCAGACGCAGCGGTGTCGCCGGAGTCACCGTTGTCGCCAGAGTCACCGTTGTCGCCAGACGCAGCGTTGTCGCCTGACGCAGCGTTGTCGCCAGACGCAGCGCTGTCGCCAGAGTCACCGTTGTCATACGACTGTTCTAAGCGTGATATTATGTCCTTGTACACGCGTTGATTGATACGGATACTAACGTAATGCATGCCAAATCCTTCTGGGAAATACCCCAATGCAATTGTTCCAACATCACCATCGAACTTTCCATCTGCTGACACAATTGATGAGTGTTCTAGTCCTCGGGTAGAAACTACCAGGCACTGCAAATTATATTCTCTCATAAGTGCAATGAGCGTGAGGTTGTCGCCGTATGTCCCATTCTTAGACATATTCTTAACGTATTCATCAAATGTTTCATCATAGACAAAAGTTTCATAGAAATATCTGTTTTCTACAATGTGATGGACTGCTTCCTTACGTAAAGCATCTACGTCTTTGTATATACCAATTTTACCAAGTTGATGCGATATAGCAGCAAATTGACAATTTCCATCCGGATTTGGGTCCATGGCAATATTCACCCCATCCAACAACTGCAGATTTTCATGGTGTGTTAAAACATGATAGTACTTAGTTCTGTGATTTTGTTTCTCTGAGCGGTTCTGTTTTAATGAATGTTTTTTAATTTTTCGTTGTTTCTCTAACGCAACAGTTAGGCTAGTCATGTTTTCGACCCCAACCGATTTGCTTACGAATCCAAGTTCGGGTTTGTTCGGTACTTGAAATGACACGATATAAACACCATTTCGTTTTACTTTTTCTACCTTGCCTTCGATAACATATCTTTTGGTTGGCACCCTGGATTTTCGAAAGGGATAGCGAATTAATACTGTCTCTCCTACTTTGTACTTGCTTGGGGAAGTTGCGTTTTTCAACAGCGACCTGTAAGCCTTTTTATTTGCTCGCCGTATGGTTTTCTTTATTTCACGAGAACTATGACGTTCTTTGGTAAAAACATGACTTCTTCCGTAGTAGGCTTCAAAGGGCGTGAGACCCCCAAGAACTCGTTTGAAACTTGTGTTTATGGCATAGGCTAAATCTTGAAGCCCTTCGACCCAGTTAAATCCACGTTTACTTTTTGTTGCAAATAGAATCTTGGCCTTTATAACACTGTTTGACCTTTCACACTTGCCCTGTGATTGAGGATGATACGGCCTACTATTGATCATTTTGATGTTGTACTTGTTCAACAAAAGTTTCATACTAGGGCCTTTAAATTCCAGTCCGTTGTCACATTGGATGATGTCAGGGGCAAGGTTAACCATCAACACGTCCTCTAATGCCTTTGCAACTTCACGCGAACTCTTCGTTTTCAGGGGTTTTGGCATAACGTACCTAGAATAAACGTCCACGACTTGTAGAATATAACTGTATGTGGACCCCTTGTAGCTAACACTTTGATTTTTCATGTTAATTATGTCAATCTGCCATCTTTTGCCTGGTTCCTCTTCTGTAATTGTCTTTGGCTTTGGCTTGTTTGTAAATCTCGGATACTTCTCATGGTAATACTTGCTATTGTACAGTATTTCAAGGATAGCTTGTTCCGAGAACCCCGTGTAATTTACTTTCAGTTTGTTGTAAATAACCCTTGCTCCACATCCTTTGTTTTCCATGAACATCTTCTCAACAAATCTAGGAAGATCTTCTTTCACAAGGACTTGCTTTCCGCCACACAATAAAGAACCCCGGTCACCAAGCTCGAAGTCCTTACGTTTTCTAATCATGGCCAAACAATTATTCTCTTCAGGTGTCCGTTTCTTCACAGGGACATCGAACGATCCGTTTAAACATCTGACAATAATGTCGTACTTCGACCTGGGCAAGCACCCTTATTGCTTCCTTTTTCTCCTAATTGCTTCCTTCATCTGAAATAATATAATAAGTTATTATACATTTATACTTCATTAGTTAATAGAGCTTGTATTGAACACCGCGTGTCGAAAACGAATGTCTCACGACATGAGCTGAGCTAAAATCACTCGTCTGATAGCTCCGCTAAAATTTACAATCCGAACTTCCGGGCAATATGCGCAATGAAAGTAGCAAGTACTTCATGTAAAGTTTCATTGAAATCCAACCGAATTCAAATTCAGGGGAAAAATAGCGGGCAAACTTATGGCGGTCAACGGACAAACGGTCTGTAGAAACCAATGCTACGTGGATGGAAGGGATATAAAGAAGGGGCCCTGGGGGCCTAGGTCGCTCACCAGAAGTCACGACTAGGCAGGGTTCGAAGGTCAAAGACCTATAAACTCCATAAAATTTAAAATGTTCAAATCTACAGATTACAGGAGCTCGATCTGATTTTGGTGGAAAATACACTTTCGAAAAAATGACTGTAGCTTAAATATTTTAGCAGTTTAGGAGTTACGCACCCGGAAGGAATGCCACGGACAATTGGATAGACGGACGGACAACTGCAAATGCACTCTGAGGGGGGGGGGGGGCATAAAACATAAAAATCAATGCATGTTAAAACATCAATGCATATTAAGACAACTGAAAATTAAAATTATGTACAGTACTTACTGTCAAGAATTCTTTTGAAGTTTGAAGAAAGTTTGGATTTCAATTCTTTCTAGTCGAAAATCACAACTTTTCTTGCCGACCGCCAAGTCAAATATGGTTACTGACTTCTGAGTAAGACTCGTGTGCAAAATTCTCGCCTTTTTAAAGCGGCACGTTATCAAAGAAAAAATCGGAAACTTCAAAGCTTTGTCGGCTTCTCAGCAATATGACGTCGGAACGACAAATCAACTTTACAAAGTAATGTTTAGGAATACAGTCACACCTGTCTAAAGCAGCCAGTCAAACATCCTTATTTTTGGAGAGATATATTCATTTAAAAGAGCTCAAAATCTCTTAAATCGGATTTTGGTGAAAATACACTTTCGAAAAAAAAAGTTTTAAAAATTTGAAAATTGCTATTAATGATCTCCACGAAAGTATCTGGCCCGCCCGGGAATCGAACCCAGGCCGCCTGCGTGCCAATCTGACGCGCAACCGACTGAGCTAGCCGGCGAAACAGTTATACAACCAGCAAAATCCATGTTAAGTGTGGTTAGGTTAGCTGTTTCTGTTACTGCTAGTTACGACGACGACGACGACGACGATGATGATGATGATTATGATGATGATGATGATGATGATGATGATGATGATGATGATGATACTTTTGTCACTTCCAATATTAGGTTAATACAATGTATTTGAGTTTGAAAAAAAGTTTACACATCGGCAGACTATTTCATTTATTAAGAAATACATAATTTATGTACCATATACGTAGGCCATTTTCATTTTTATGAGTTTTTTTGGTATGTACCAAATACGTTTTGGCGAGCATAGAAAAACTTATTCCAACCGAATATGGTACAATGTTTGTACCATATTCGGTCGAAAATTGTACCATCTTCGGTCCGAGTATGGTACATTTGTACCATATTCGGCCGAATATGGTACAAATGTACCATATTCGTTTTTGTACCAAATACGGTCCGACAAGGCGCTTTACATAAGAACATTTGACGTATCTCAGATACGAATACATTTTGCAACACTGTTTCAATAGAAATCGATCAAAACTACTCAATTATACTATAAAACTACTCTATAATACTTATACTATAAGTACTACGTAACAACATGCACAGTAACCATAGATTAGAAAGATCAACAAGACACTATAAAAACTACGCTATATGTATAGCTATAAGACAATTAATGAAACAATAAAATCTAAAACTTAACCTATAAGTACTACGTAAAAAACAAAAAACAAAACGCAAACAAGAAAACTGCTCATAGTTCAGATTATTAATCATTGTAGTTGCAACAAAACAATTTAGATCAATTAATAGATATACTTCAATTGTTGTTTGAATCAGAGGTGTTTAACACAGAAGTGCGTTGATATCAACATTTCAGATAGCAGTTTTAACTGGCTGATAAACACCGGTGACGCGAACTTTATTTATTAAGTAAAAGTGAGTGAGTGAGTGAGTGAGTGAGTGAGTGAGTGAGTGAGTGAGTGAGTGAGTGAGTGAGTGAGTGAGTGGGTAAGTTTAAAACTTTTGTATAAACATCGCAAAAAAGGAAGTCTTGGTTCGGAGTTCAGCGCACACTACAAACTAGTTGCAACAACAAATTTTAAATCAAGTACTACATAAAAAAAACATCATTTTGGGTTTTAGATCCGTGGCGTTTAAAACAGACGTGCGTTGGAATCAACATTCCATATCGCGGTGCAGTTGGTCGATAAACAACGGTAACGCGTACTTTATTAATTAGAAGTGGATTGTGTTAGTGATTGAGTAAAGAAGCGGGGTTGTGGTGGAGGGAAGGGTGGTTGAGAGAGAAGAGGGTTGTCAAGTGAAGCGGTGAGGTAAGGAAGGGTTAGGGGTAGAGGAAGGAAGATATGGCAGTGGATTGATGGAGGTGTAGAATGGACGGATAGAGGGATGAGGAAGGGTATGTAGTTTAGGGAAGACAGGCGAGTGAATGGGGAGGAAGGGCTGGATGGAGGAAAGGAGGAGGCGGGCGGGAAAATAAGCGCAGAGGAGAAAAGGGGTGAGGGTATGATGGGAGTTAGGAAAGTAGAGGGACGAGACTGGAGGGAGGAAAAGTAGAAGTAAAGTAATTGATTGACAGATGGATGAAGAGCGGGGATATGGACAGAGAGGCCTGGGATTGAAGTCAGGTAGGGATTATCATGTATGTTTAGGTGTTTCGTGGTGTTTTTGACCATTTGGTAGTTTCTTGTTTTTACTTTCCTGTGAAACTATATAACACCATACTTTTTGGCTATCTTTCAACTTGATTAAATTGATGATGGTCAATCACGCGAAAACTGTAATCTATGAACGCTCCACACAACATCGTGTGCGAGTGGGGCAAACGTTAATTAACTTGTTCACATAAATTTTTCTAACGCGCCATAATATTATGTATACAAATCTAAATCTACATGCATCAATTTGTTTGAGATATGTTCATTTCAACACTCAATTACTCCGTACAGTCGCCAGTAGTTAGCCTAACAGCATAGATGTCGGTATACCTTTACCTTCAGGGGAATGAATGTACATATGAGCGTGTGATTTTCTTATCGTTTAGCGTTGATTTGTCTTCATGAATAATTTAACATCCTATCACAGTATTCAAAATAATTGTTTAGTTAAGGGTAACACTTGATAAATTGGATAAACAATTATGTTGATAGTATTTATAATGGGAAACGATTTATGGTGATCATGAGATTATTATGATGATCACGTAAATTGTGTTATATTTGTGTTGCTGTTGCTGATGTTGTTATTGATGATACTTATGAGGATCATGATGATGATGATGATGATGGTGGTGGTGATGATGATGATGATTATGATGATGATGATGATGATTATGATGATGGTGGTGGTGATGATGATGCTTTTGCTGCTGCTTCTGCTTCTGCTGCTGCTGATGATGGTGGTGGTGATGATGAATATGATGATGATGATGATGATGATGATGATGATGATGATGATGATGATGATGATGATGATGATGATGATGATGATGATGATGATGATGATGATGATGATGATGATGATGATGCTTATGAGTAAGAGGTGGACGACAACGACTGAAACGATGTCTGTAACGAAATTCAATTTCATATCAAATCGAAACGTTGCTATTCTGTCGATATCTGAAAAGACTATTGCTGGTAGGTGTGGCCTGTTTAAGGAGGGCGTGGACCAGAATCCGCGACCAATCAGAACAGGCAAAGATTAATGCGAGATTAGAAAAGACAAATAACGTTATCGAATGCGCGTGAAATGAAGTGACATAAAAAATGCGAGACTCATTTTTCTGTAAATAAGTTATGTATTCGCTGATGTTCTACATGTGAACATAGAAATCATTCGAAAGGAAGACTCTCACATTTCATACATTTGTATAGTGTTTAAAATAAAACGCAAAAAACAACAACTATAATTGTATGAGGCGGACATGTTTTGTTAAAAATATTTGTTGTGAATTCGAAAACATTATCAATCTTTTAATGATAATAACGATGATTTTTTTTTAATTTATAGAACTTTCAAATAAATTAAAATATTTATTGTCTGGTATTTTCGAGGGTTTACATAAAATAATATTAATAGGTATATTAAATCATTATATAACATGTTAATATAAAGCTTTTAAACGTTTAGAATACGTTAAGAATATACACCATTCTATAAAAAAAACTATCCCAGTGTTTAAATTTTGGTTTACAAATTGTTTTGTCAGACGTCTAGATAATTATCGTGTATAATACTCGCAACGCTTTTTAATATTATGGCACGAAGAATCTAACATTGTTTGACTAATGTACAACAGAAAGTTCGTAACAGGAAGTAAGTTTTATAAATTTACTTTTACTACTTTTACTGCGATAGACGAGGTATTTCTCACTTTATTTATGATGTACAATGACAAACATCTTTCATGTTTCTATGCAAAATTCTTCCTTAACATGTATACGTTTATATGATAAAAAACATAATCCAGAATACTAGAGCCGCACACAACAGTACTTCATGCATGGGCAGTCCGCACAGGCTATTCAGGGACGACTAGAGCCGCACACAACAGTACTTCATGCATGGGCAGTCCGCACAGGCTATTCAGGGACGACTAGAGCCGCACACAACAGTACTTCATGCATGGGCAGTCCGCACAGGCTATTCAGGGACGACTAGAGCCGCACACAACAGTACTTCATGCATGGGCAGTCCGCACAGGCTATTCAGGGACGACATGGGCAGTCCGCACAGGCTATTCAGGGACGACTTTTTCAGCCTTAACCCTTTAAGCGCTGGAACCGGATTTTAAAGGCCTTTGCAAACAGTTTGGATCCAGCTGAGACGCCACAGAACGTGGCGTCTCATAAGGATCCAAATTGTTTGCTATTCTGATAGTATTCTTTGAAAAAAATCGAAGAAAATGCTAATTTTAGAAATTCAGCAGACGACATTTTAGCAGACGACAAATTTCCCAGCACGCAAAGGGTTAACTAGATTTTCGTTAAGACAAGTCTTCCTTTAACGAAAAATTCCATGAATTCCACCTAAAACGTTCGTCTAACATCTTGGCATCAGTAATGTTTTATCGCAAATACAACAACAACAGTAATTACAAAACTGCTCCATAAAAATTACCGCCTCGCTTTATCAGAGTCCACAATCTTGTTCCCGTTGCTCGTAAGTATACGAATCACTGACAAACTGTTTTCATTGCAAGTGCAAAACATTACATAACAAGTGTAAGTTCTCGTTTTGCTAATGAACCAGAATGATCTCCGCTTGTTTACATTTCATTTTCTCGCTCCGGAAGTGTATATATTGAGTATACTGTAGCCAATACAGTACGGTGTTGGTTTTCAATCTGCGTCGCAGGAAGTTCATTTTCGTCACTCGGGACTAAACAAATCAGAACGAGGCGGTGACGCCAGTGGGTGGGGAAATGAGCCGTGTAATTCACCCCTTCTTGTTTACGCTTGTAGTTAATTTAACTCTCTGAACAAGTGATGGATTCACATTCCTGGACGTTGTCTTCATCGGACGTCAATTGCTGGAAACACAAATGGTTATGAATATTTTTAATATTCACAAGTTTCACTCAACATTATTTGCATTTATATTTGAGGTTATTTGATTTTAACCGGTAGGATGCAATAGGCATCATGGCAGTTTTGCTGATAATGATAACTTGCGTCATATATAAATGTCTTGTTGAAACAGACTTTTCATTGTTTTGTTGTTCACTTGTCTACAGAAGAATTGAAAAAGTTGGTATCTTTCTTACTTTCAAACGTTGATCAAAATAAATATTTGCATAAACTTTTTTTTCCGCAAAATTGACCGTCATAGTGGCTTAATGTCGAGTCATTTATAATCATAAAAATAAACACATAAATATGTTTCGCTTAAGATTTGTTTAGTTTGCATTTTGAAAAAAAAACATTTGGTTTTATTAATATGAGTACTATGTTATAAAAGTACGGGTTTTATATTGTGCTGTATGGTGTTTTGTCATTTGTTACTTGTCACTTGAATAACGGACCATTGCACCGCACTTTGGTGTTCACCCATTTCCGGTGTTCATCAACAAAGTGCGTTACGCACTTTACCCAAAATGGTGATGTGATATTATGACGACGACGACGACGATGATTCATTTAACTTTCGAATTTTTTACAACTCTTGGGATTTTTCAGTTTGCCGATTAAAAAATCCATCGTTAGAAATAAGACATTATATATCTTGCATACCATCTCGTCAGCTATGGGAGGGGTATCGATTTGTAGAAGACAACTTGAAAGTTTAAAAAATGCGCCAAAGCGACAAAATACCCCTAAGAGTCGATAATTTGTTGAAATGTTTGTGAAAATAAAGACGCAATTACAATATTAGCAGCTACAGTGTTGGAATCTGAGCGCATGCGCGAACTGATCAGAGACTCCTGTCTTGCAAAGACAAAAACAGACAAACTTTTAAGTCCAAACTTTAACTGTTATAACGTTAATATGAGCAAGTCGCCGAACATACAATATAAAAAGCGTTCTGTTATGTTTCTATTTTTTATAAGAAGTAGTATGGAATAGTAAAAAGCAGAAAAAGATGAAGAAGAAGAAGTAGTAATAGAAGTAGTAGTAGTAGTAGTAGTAGTAGTAGTAGTAGTAGTAGTAGTAGTAGTAGTAGAAGTAGTAGTAGTAGTAGTAGTAGTAGTAGTAGTAGTAGTAGAAGTAGTAGTAGTAGTAGTAGTAGTAGTAGTAGTAGTAGTAGTAGTAGTAGTAGTAGTAGTGGTAGTATTAGTAGTAGTAGTAGTAGTAGTAGTAGAAGTAGTAGTAGTAGTAGTAGTAGTAGTAGTAGTAGTAGTAGTAGATGATGTAGTAGTAGTAGTAGTAGTAGTAGTAGTAGTAGTAGTAGTAGTAGAAGTAGTAGTAGTAGTACTAGTAGTTGTTGTTGTCGTAGAAGTAGTAGTAGTTGCAGTAGTAGTAGTAGTAGTAGTAGTAGTAGTGGAAGTAGTAGTAGTAGTAGTAGTAGTATTAGTAGTAGTAGTAGTAGTAGTAGAAGTAGTAGTGATAGTAGTAGTAGTAATAGTAGCAATAGTAATAGTAGTAGTAGTAGAATAAGTAGTAGTAGTAGTTGTTGTTATTGTTGATGATGTTATCGTTTTTGTTCATGTTTTTTTTCTTGTTGTTTTTCATGTGTTTTTTGTTGTTGTTGACGTAGCATAAGCAGAAGTAGTACGCGTTCATGCAGTAGAATGATAAGAAATTTTTGAAGAAGCGACTGCAGTTATCGTCAAGTATATAAAATTTCATTTACACATACAATATAATAAATACAGATTTAAGAGAATTGCGGAAACAGGACGCTGTTGATGTTCAAATAATAAATCAAGGTCTTCAAAAAGATAATTAAAAAGAACACCAACGAATTTAAAGCAAATTTACGCCCATGATGTTAGTGCAAAGTCCACAGAAGGCGTTTTAAAGGCCATAAGTTGTCAATCACTTTGACCAGTCTGTGTCCATTTTCCACACATGTTTCGTTTTATCTTCAAATGCAACTATAGTTTACGACCCGAACGTGTTGATAAAACTAACAAAATAAAACTTTCCGCAAATAAAAGGTATTGATATAAATGGGCATAAAATGTTGCGGTAACAATACTCCTGAACACGGCCTATTAATAAACAGGAGACAATTCTGATTTGAATATGACTTGGTCAAGCAGCCGCGGTTTTGATAATACTATTAAATGCGTAATTGGTATATTTTGGATATGTTTATAGATTTAAATTTCAGTGGGTGATATTTTAAATCTTTAATTAATCTTCACCACGAACCGATAATATCAAATTGACCACGGTGTCCGATTTAATGGCTATATCCGAATTGTGGTTGTCATAAACGTTTCCAGACGTCAACAATGGCGTGCTTTCACATTGATTCGGATATCACCAAAATTTTTCTCATATCTTCATCTCGCTGGTACGCAGGAACTTTTGACATTTAATATTTGAATGTGTTATTTTTCCTGTCATTTTGAAAATAATGATTTACGTACGGTTGATATATTTTCTCTCAATGACGGAAAATGGTATTATAGTTTGCTAAAACAACCCGTGTGATTTTGAGTTTTCAATAAAGCCAAGGTTAAACGATTGTCAGGAACTGACTTGTTTCAATTAAGATTCTCTCTGGCAAAACGGGTTTTAATGCATGTGCGAAAAGTGTCCTCTGAGATTAGCCCTAGCAGTAAAAAAGATGAAATGATACAATCAACATAAAATCTTGTGTCTTCTAGTATTTTTCCGACCCTAGCTTATCAACTCACACCTTCCCCCGTTCAGCTGATTTATGGCAGCCTTAATGGCCCACACAGGAATTAAATGACATAAATTCCTTCACGGAAATTAACGAACGTCACCGAAACGTGACGGATATCGTTTTATAGCCATTTTTGGATAATTAGCGCTTCGGAATTTGGGCGAACGAATGCGACAAATGCAAACACAGTTTTCCGACATAGCTTCTCGTCAGCGCTTGCCGAACGCTGGTCCGTCGGCTTTTATGTCTGCGCCGCCAACTAAAAAAACCGGACTTTCGCACGTGCGTTAAGTATCGTCCCAGATTTTACATTGAAGTCCGCAAAAGCTTATCAGGGTCGACATTTTGCATCTAGACTGGATATTTGTTCAGTTGAGATTTCGTTTGAACAAAAAATTCCACTAAGCGGAGGTTGTCGTTTAGACTAGCATTTACTGTCTGAATAGGCTAATCTAGGACGACACTTTACTGTCTGAATAGGCTAATCTAGGACGACACTTTACTTACTGAATAGGCTAATCTAGGACGACACTTTACTGACTGAATAGGCTAATCTAGGACGACACTTTACTTACTGAATAGGCTAATCTAGGACGACACTTTACTGACTGAATAGGCTAATCTAGGACGACACTTTACTGATTGAATAGGCTAATATAGGACGACACTTTACTGTCTGAATAGGCTAATCTAGGACGACACTTTACTGTCTGAATAGGCTAATCTAGGACGACACTTTACTGACTGAATATGCTAATCTAGGACGACACTTTACTGTCTGAATAGGCTAATCTATGACGACACTTTACTGACTGAATATGCTAATCTAGGACGACACTTTACTGACTGAATATGCTAATCTAGGACGACACTTTACTGTCTGAATAGGCTGATCTAGGACGACACTTTACTGATTGAATAGGCTAATCTAGGACGACACTTAACGGACTGAATAGGCTAATCTAGGACGATACTTTACTGACTGAAAAGGCTAATCTAGGACGACACTTTACTGTCTGAATAGTCTAATCTAGGACGACACTTTACTGACTTAATAGGCTAATCTAGGATGACACTTTACTGACTGAATAGGCTAATCTAGGACGACACTTTACTGACTTAATAGGCTAATCTAGAACGACACTTTATTGACTGAAAAGGCTAATCTAGGACGACACTGTACGGACATGCATTAAGCTTCAATTTCCCAAAGCGATGCTCGTTTCGATTTCAAATTATTTTTAAGTGATTTTATATTTGTTCTTTAAACTGGGTTGTTGTTGCGTATCCACATGCGATGATACGGACAGCTAGACAAATAGTAATTTATTAATTATTATCAAGGTCACGTGATTGTTTGGTATCAAAGAATTATCTGTCTGGTCAATGTAAATAAAATAGTGAAAACATGTTAATGTAAAAGTTATTAGTTAATGTAAAACAGCAACCATTATGCCACAATTCATTTCATCCTCGCTCTGGAAAAACGATGCTAAATGCACTTGCGTCTTCGATTTTTCCGCTTTTAATGAATATCCGTTTACAGGAACGCAGTTTACGCACAAATCCAGTCGAGGCGGAAATTGTCGTCCCTGATTAGCCTATGCAGACTGCATTTTTGAAGACACTTTACGCAAATGCATTCTGCCCTATTTTCACAGAACGCAGCGCAATAATTAAAAAATCAAAGCGCTGAAGCCACCGAAGTTGTTTGCTGTTGCATAATTTAAGACGCAACTCATTTTACAAAATTAATCGCAAGTTTGAAATGAACACAACCCATTCAAATTTATAAAGAATGTGTCATAACGCACGGGTCGAGATTTGTGTGCACTTTTTATCATGCTATTTATTTATAGAGATAACTTATGCAAAATAACAACAACATGACCCTTTTTGACGTTCTGAAAGCATAGAAAGTATGATGAAAATAGTAATGAGAACTGAATATAACGGCAATTTGCAATCACCATCATATTAAATGAATATTGTTGGAATATCGAATACCTATCTCACTAAAAATATACTTTCATGTTGGAAATTCCCAGTACAAAACTTTTGATTTTTGACACCATATACACATTCAAAATACACAATAAGATAATTGATGAAAATAAATAAAAAAAATAATCTGCGAGCAATACTTTTTTCTTACGAATAAGGTAGTCACAATGACAGCCTTGTTGACCCGTACTTTGTTGTTTATGCATTACTTGTTACGCCAGCAGTTCACACGATGTCAATAACTCTGACCTAAACATAGGTATAGAGCACTAATGCGCTTTTTCGACGTATTTGTTTTGCCCGGCTTTTCACATTAAATGACTTTTACATCACGCCAGCAGACACGCATGAATATTTTCAAGATAAAACCTCTGAACGTTGGTTACATCACTGTGTCTGTGCTCAACGCAAAGGATGTAGCACTGTTCAGTGTAAGGGATTCCGGACTACTCTCTGTATGTTCAAACGACACAAATTATGGCCCAGTTACAATTACGCGTTTGAATCCATCTCTCAAAATTTCAGGGTCAGTACTCGTTCACTAAATCGTCCGGGGAATGTATAATTGACTATCAATAAACACAGTTTTGCTTTCAAGATAAGAAAACAAACATTACCGAAATAGTATAGTGTCACGATAAGAGGAAAATCGTTTAATGATCAAACCACAAATGTTTGCCGTACTCGGTTATCACGTCTGGAAATCGTTCTTGAACGCCTGGATAGGCTGCCTTTATTTGCAAGTATGCTATTTTGAATTCAATTTTGTATCGAAAATCATTGTGCTTAGATGTGCCATTTACAATTCTCAATGAGATTTTTAATGACCGGCGTCATGCGAAAAATGGGTTTTATTCCATATGCGCCCATCAAAGATATAGCCCACTTAGCCTGCGCATCTCTCAGTCTCGTCAGGAGATACATAATAAGACCATAACACATTGAGTGATTTCATAGCGAACAGCATCGCCTCTGACGAGACTGCGCAATGCACATGTTGGACTTAAGATACTCTAGCCGAAACGCATAAGACCCATTTTCGCATGACGCGGCTTTGAAAGCGTGATTTAAATGTGTCGAACGAAAGCTGCGTGTAAATCAAATATGAACATACGATATATTTCGATAATGAAAAAATATACTCATAACAAGGCATGTGAGGACACATATGATGTGCACTCCCGTAGTATAATTTGTATCTACTTACACTTATGTGTGGTTTGACAATGATAACACACATTTCATGCGGTGAATATGCGACTTACACGTGAAAACAAACACAATAGTTAAACTTTTGTTTTGAATTTAATTATTTAGAAACCTAAATTGCAAACTTTATTTCAAAGTCAGCATTTACGTCGACTTAAATTTTTAAAAGATATTTCTTGTTATATATGTTTTTTATATTCAGTGTTAGCGATTATAAAACATTTTTCTATAGTATACTTGTAGTTATTGGTGAACTCATGTTCAAAGTTTAATAAATTGAGAACTGTGAATATAAACAAGCGTATCCTTCTATTATTGCGTTGTTAGCACCCGTAAATACAAAAGATCGCCGCTATCTGTTGAGAACAAAAGAACGTTTCCAAGAAATATCAAATTTTACCCCGCTGTAGTACATGTAGCATGCACTTTACAGGAGGTTACAAAAAACATCCCACTATACTTGTTTATCAGCAAAAGTGTTATTTTCCCGAATCTATTAATAGCCTCAGATGCGGAAGATGCGGTGGTTATCGTTCTTAGCGTAGTTAAGAGCAGACCGACTTGCAACGCGTAGTACTAACAAGCGAACAACTAAAAATCATAGTCACAAGTTCTCCTTAAAAAGCGCCACATAAACGCGTTTGCTCACGTTTTTATTATTGAGTTTGCACGCTCACAGCAATGCTTAAAAGCTAAATGTTTATCTCTGCAAAACCCTTTTGTAAACAAAGTATCCTTCAAGAACAATATTGCGCGCTCGTGATTTGTTTTATCGAAACATAATTCGTACTTTAGCAAATTAATTATCTTTTCTCCCGAAACGCACAGCTTACATATTGCCACTTATTATTATGGCGGTTAAGCGTGAAACAAGATTTCGCAAAGAAAAACAAACAGTTGTTTTGTACAACGATTATATATCGCTGTTTGACATCATAATTAGAATTTCTTGGTAATTTGAAATCCTGTACGCTTGGAGAGTGAGTACGATTATGCACATAATAAATACCATTATAAAAGATGTTGATATTTTGTTTGCGTAATCATTTTAATATTTTCCCAGTAGTTATAATCACAATAAACATAATCAGAAACAGAGATTTTACAGAATTTATATAATTATCATCCCAATTGTCGTCAATCCTCCTCCTCCTCATCCTTCTCTTCATCCTCATCTTCATAATCATCATCATCCTCAACCTCATCACCACCACCATCCCTCTCGTCGTCGTCGTCGCCGTCGAAGGTAAACAAAACAATTTTAAGAAACAAACCCAATACCAATATTTCATTTCAGCAGACTTTTAATTGTCGACCACCGGTGCCAAAAGCGACCCGTTTATGGAAACAATATATCATCATCATCGTTAATTACATTCATCATAATTACAAGAATTTCAATCCGCCCACATAGGCCGGCCGGCTCCTGCTTAGAAATATGATAAATCACTCTCGATGGATCACCACATCAATATTGCCATTCATAGTGGTTGTTCACCAGCTAATTTCCGATAATGAATATGCCGCATTTGCCAAATTTAGACGCTTTTCGCTGAATTGTTATGTTGCCGCTAGTTATTAATTCCATGACACTCGAGGCATGCAACAATTTGTTGAAAATAGCTGTTTAGTACGGACTCTCATAGATATTTCAAGGGACCTATACAAACAATTTGTTGAAAATAGCTGTTTAGTACGGACTATCGTAGATATTTACAGGGACCTATACAAACAATTAATATTAATAACTATAAGAGTTTTCAACATAATTATTACGAACTTTCAGTATCAAGTTAAGGAAGATTATAGTATCATTTTTTAAAATTCATAATGCTTACAGCATTTTAAAATATCGTTGTCGTGGCGTAGTGAATATGGTGTCCGCCTAGCGATCTGGAGGTCATGGGTTCGATCCCACTGTGGGGGCATTCTTTAGATCTCCGCCATAAACACCGAGTACTGGTTTTAGTTAGTCCCAGCAAATGGGCTCGAGAGCATTTCAAATAAGCCTTAGCCTTTCTATGCAAACGAGCTAAAATAAATAGGTTGAAACTAAATATTGTTGTTTTAAAATATTGGCCCGATAAAATCCCAAACGAATGCTTAAAGTTGTGAAGATCAGATCCGTATTGTTCAAAACTGCTTCGGATAATTTAACCAAATGCGATTATAGTTAAGATTCACTGTAAATAGCATCACTTTTAATCAAATTGCTAATCGAAAGTTTACGTTAACTAAAAATCTATAATTTATGAAAATAAAATACATTTCAATTATTAAAGAGGTTAATTGATCCAATAATCAAGAGTTTGCAACGTCTGTATCTCAACTTAACGATTAACTGTGTGCAAGTTTGACGTTGAAAAGTTAAAGTCAAAAAGGGTATCAACAAAGAGCCCACTCGGTTATTGATGAGGAACGCTAGGTGCTCGGAGCAATCAGGACGGCAAAGTTTTTCGTGATAACCACGGTATTCAAGTCTAAAACCCGACATTGCATCTGATGGCCCTTGACTTTCTCAATGAAAACTTATTAAGCTTCGCTAATTATCTATTTGTTCAGGAGAACGTATCAAATCGCGCTAATGATCTATTTGTTTAAAACTCGTCTGCAGAGATTAAACCCTGATTTGTCACGCTCGATGCGTCGTCCGATAAGCCTTCCGATGCATTCAAAGCATCACAAGTTATGTGTTATTAAATTTCTGCCGTAAGCAGTTGAAATTTCACCATAAGACATGAACTGTTATTAAGCATGTTTTTTCGTTTAAAAATGTTCTCATGATAAGCAAAACACTAAGATTTTCAATAAGGGAGTTCGGAGAAGTCGTATCTTTTTTTGTTCAAAATCTCAAAAAAATAAATAATTATGTCTTCGAAATTCAAATTGTTAAACGTTTGGTCCTAATTTGTACACGGGCATTCTACCATTAAGTTACGATGGTAAAGATTTGTAGTAACGTCGCCGTGGCGTATTAAAGTTGGTGTCCTCCTAGAGACCGACAAGTCTAAGTTTCGATCACCAATCAGCATTCTCTAGATCCACCATAGTAACCAAGTAGTGGTTCTACCCAGGAAACGGACTCGAGAGCGTTTCAATAAGTCTTAGACTTTCGATGCCATCATTCTAACATACATGGGTTTAAATTAAATTGGTAATTAAACAAAATACTTATAACTATTGAACCAATTTTGTATCAATATTGCAAATGCAAATATTCTAACATATATATGTTGTTTTTTAAATGCATTTTTAATTACTCCAATACATCGACAGTGTATTACAATGTCTCTGGGTTGAATCATTCACTAAAGTATGATATTTGTACATTTCCATAAATCCATTTAGGTGTCAAGAGTAAAATGTGAAGGTATGGTACCGTAATTACTCTATGTTTTCGGACACTCTAAGTTTTCGGACACCCCTTTTTTAAGGATAAATAATTATTTTTAAGTGTCCGAAAACATAGAGTAATTACGGTATTCAACGATGGTGTTGTTTTCGACACAGGTGTTCGACAAATAAACAGCCGTTTATAAATCATCTTTCAATAGAAACGGTTGCATCTTTACGATGTACCCTCGCACATTTTAATTTGACAACTTTATGATAAATTGAAAAGTTAACTGATACAGTGGGTATCAAATCTGTGCGAATTTGAAAAAAATAACTTTAACAATCAGTTGAGTAATTGACTGTGACAAAACAAGCCGGGAAATTAATTTTGCCTTACACACTATTGAGATCGTTAAACAGAATTTCGTGGTGAAGCGATGGCATTTGCGATAAAATTGCGCTATTTTATTTTGAAAATACATATTAATATTCAGCTCATAAAATGCAACATCATTATTTATTTATGTGTTTCGAATTTTTTTCTAGATATTTACGCGTTTCGTAAAAACAGGAAACTATGATGAATTGTTAACAATTATCCACTTAACTCATGCGCGCGGCATTTATGTTATTATATTTCATATTCTAACAGTCATGATTCTCGCCGGTCTAACTACAGCCAAAGTCAGACTTGCGTCGTAATTAAATAACGCAAAAAAAAACCATCGAAGCGAATCCAAATATAGTTTCAATCGAAATACTATTTGTCAAATACTGCTGGAATCCAACACGTGTGTTTTATTCTTCCCATCTTATTTACACGTATGTTTTATTCATACTTGCTTCATTAGTATGTTTTCTAAACATGTTCTTAATTAGTATGTTTTCTTTGCATTTCTTAAGAAGTAAGTTCAATTCACATGCTGCTCACAAATATGTTTTATTCCTATTTTATTCACTATTATGTGTTCCTTACATGTTCTTCACATGTATGATTTTTTCACCTGTTGTTCGGTATTATTTACAATTTCTTCACATGTATGTGAACCTATCTATTTTAGAGAATCAATGAAAACATAACCTTCTGTAATTTCTTCACAGGCATATGGACTTATCGATTTTAGAGATTCAATGAAAACACATCCGTCGCTAATTCCTCAGTTGGAGTTGAAACTAACATCTTGACTACAGTTTACAACCCTAGTTTTCTAAAATAGTTTGGGTGTTTTCGAAGAAAATATAGGGGTTATCAAACACGTAGGGACATATGCTAGTTGACCTTTGTTGATTTCTATCCCGGTTACATGTATTTAACAATTTATGTTCAAAATATGTTTTGCACTATTATGATGTTTTCTATATGAAAAATATTATTTTAAAAATATAGCTCTAAACGGATGATACTATTATCGTTTACATAACAATTTAAAATCGGTAATAATGATGTCGAAATACATTCACATCTTTAATACATTCAGGAAAATTAACGACTTTACACGAGTCATAACCCAGCAGACACGCAACGTTGAATCAACGTTGAATGTTAGTCGTGACGTCGATAAACCTTATTTCAACCAATATACAGCTACATGGATGTCTGCATTCTGCTTGGTTGATACTCGACGTTGTATCAACGTTGATATTTGGTTTAGGTTGAAATTATTTTTTCAACTGATAGATTAATAAATTCATATTTTCAAACACTTTAATTCTGTATATAGTGATATTAAGCAGTCTGTCAACAACGAATATACATTAGCCGTTAATAACCATATAAATGCTGTGTAAATGCATCTGATCAAATTTGACAATTTATGCTATGCTATGCAATGTTATGTTATGGTTTGGTATGGTATGAGTGTTATGTTATGTTGTGTTGATTGCTTATTGATTTTCATCCTTTTTTGGGGCGGGAGTGTCGCGAACTGCGATTAATTATACCTTGGGTGTGGATGCTGGATTTGATATCTGATATTGTTCGAGAGAGAGAGTTTGTTTGTTTAAGATTAAATGTGCTCTGTTGCAAGAGAGATTACATTTTCGACTTTGCTTATCAGCTTTGTATGTTGTGAATGTTGATAAGTGTGGGTCTGTTTGGCGAGAGTGGACAAATTTGTAGCTTAATAACGTGTCTGGAAAGAGTTTAGTTAGTTGGAATCTAGACTTTAAATTAGTAACATCGAAACATCTATCATTGTGGATTATAGTTGTATTAAGATCAGCAATTAGTGGACAATAATTGCTTTTTGACCAACAATATTGAAAATAACTAAATATTAAGTGTAAAAGTAAAAACTGCTTATTTTGGAATATTATGAAACTTGTGTTAAAATAAAAATAAAATACAATCTCAAATATTAATAAAGTGTTGTGTAATTAATGAACTCAATGTAGTGATTAAATTGTATACAGTCCTAACAGTTATTATAATAACCTCGCTACATTGAATGGAAATTAATGAAAATTCAACCAAATATTGACGTTAAGTCAACGTTGTTTCAACGTTAAATCAACGTTATTTTCAACGTTGAAACAACGTTGATTCAACGTTGATAACGACGTTGATTTTAAGTTGATGCCTCAACGTTGTCTCAACTTTCAAAATCAAATATATATCCAACCAATTTTCAACGTTGAATCTGACGTTGATTCAACGTTGAATCAACGTTACTGTGTCTGCTGGGAAAACACTAATATCGTGTCGTCTATCCATGCAAAACCAAGGCGTTCCTTTGTCGAAACAAATTTGTTTTGTTACTTTAATTTATGGACAATCGCATGTTTTGACAAATGAGTTGTGATGTTCACTTAACATAATTTATTATTTTCACACCGTTTAACATACCGGTGCGAAATGTATAATAAAGGCATTCGGTATAGAAAAACCAATTTGAAACAGGACGCCTCGCGAATTTATGTGTTACGATATCATTTTCCGCAGTAACCATTTAATTTATTAAAAACGCTCTAAATGTTTTATAATTCATTTAAACATACTTATAAAATCATATATAAGTGATATTATCTCAACATATTCATTATGCTTTGTATTATTTATAGGGCGGTATTTTTCGAAACATTAAAAGGGTGAGGAGCTATTGAGAATAAGTTTTTTTTTTAATTATTTTTCAGCATCTGTTTGCATAATTTTTATCGTAAATGCGATTTAAATGTCGGTATGAAACAGTTTATCAAAACGGCATTTCGTCGTTAATTGAAAATTAAATATTTGCAAATTGTGAATGACGTTGTACAAATATCGTACACAAAGCGCGCAATGTAAAATTTATTCAGTGAAATAAAAAACGTAGGCCAGGTTGTTTGAGAAGTTACCAACTTTTTAATGAGCGCGATTGGTTATCATTATTGGCACTTTTCGCATTTATGGAATTTTTCATTTACGGGAAGTCTCCACTAAACTGAATTCCATTTTTGGCGGAAAGTGTCGTCCACGGTAAAACTGCGACTACTGCATTTTTATTTTAGAAATAGAATCAGTTCTGAGTGCAAATGAGAATATATTAGGAACTCTTACCCATGATTGGATAGTCGCCGAGCAGCCCCGCGCCCACCCACAAACACACACACACACGAACACTAACTTGATACGTACGACTAGACGTTTTATATATGTAAGATCATTATTGAAAAGTTTCTTGTGAATAGGCTGACAATGTAATATTTCTTGTCTGATACGTAGACCATTCGTATCATTTGAAATAAGTTTGACCGTTTAAAGTGCTTTAGCCAAAGATTCTCAAAGCATACTGTTACTGTTATATTGTAACCGTTTTCTCCCCACGGTCAGTAATATCGCATGGCCCAAAACAACATGGATTAGTTTGGGCAAACAGCGGTAAATTTGCTGCCACCAGTCCACGTTGAATTTGTGAACAATTATTAAATCCAAACTCAAATGTCTTCTACTAATTTTATTTCACAATCACACATTATTCAAGAAAGCACACTAGAAATACACTATAATGATTAGTAACAAAAAGTATATTTAAAACATTTAAGTATTGATTTCAAGACACAAGTTTTCAACAATATATATTTAAAGCATCCACTTGTTTCCCTCCTGAACTCCTCTTTAATCCCCAAAACCCTCTTTATATACTAAGGCTGTATGGAAATTTTCGCTAATATGCAAATTTTGGCCAATATGCAAATTTTCGCCAATATGCAAATTTTCGCAAATATGCAAATTTCTGGAAATTGCAGAAATTGAGAGATTTATAGCAATTAGCAGAAATGCAGAGGTACTCATGGGAGAGATGGCCTGCACCTGGTATTAAACAGAGGTCACTGTGTGACCAGCAATAACATTATAGAAGTATCCATTACTCCCAACTTGAACATAATTAAATGGACAAAATGAGCTTATTAAAAAAATGCAACACTATGTCCGACTCAGGTCACGGCGTTTCGATTGCAACATGAGATAGCAATCCAAAGGAACCGAATGTAAAACGACCGACAAGAATAACTAATCCGAGATATTTATCTACACATAGATCATTCGAAAAATAAGTGGACCAGACAACAGTTTGCGACAATTAGGTTTGTCATCGAGACTCATTTACGGTGTCAAGACCGGACTTAATGGCCAACTCTGAACGATTGGTTAAGATGTGAATTTCAGTTCCGCAGAAAATATAAATTTTTGATTTTTTTATGCGAGTGGTAGATAAGATTATATGAATATATCATCTCGTTGTAAATACGAGATTACCACAATGACTTCATCATCGTCTGAAAGCATTCACGTAGAAACGGTGATCATGCATTTTGATAGGGGTAATGAAGTTTGATACTCATCATGAAATAGATGTATCCCTATTGACAATTATAAAGATAGCAACACCTTTTGGTGCAAAAGCACCTTTATAAATAATGAATGGTATCGGCGCAGACATTAATAGCAAAGGGAATGTGAGACCATAATTACTGTAACAAAGTAACAACGTAGCTCCAGTTATGGTGTATTTCAACAATAAATTGCAGACCTGACATGTTTCATTCCGTCCCCCGGGTGAAAACGGACAAGTAGCAAAAGGCATCATGCAGTATTATGTTTCATGCATTATACAATATACTAGTACTCATAAATGTGACGTGAGAACGTTTCAATTAAATGTTAAATGCCGTTCGAACATATAGTTGTTGGCGGAAAAAAAGTCACGGTTCATTTTGCAGATACATGTCTTTACTTTTACACATTGTACATTTACCATACATATGGATCGTTTGAAAACATATTGATGATTTCATATTTTCGAGTGAAAACATGACTCTTACTATACGAAAACCGAGCTTAATGCATGTGCGTAAAGTGTCGTCCCGGTTAATCATGTGCAGTCCGCACAGGTGTCGCGAACTGCGATTAATTATACCTTGGGTGTGGATGCTGGAGCTGATATCTGATATTGTTCGAGAGAGAGAGTTTGTTTGTTTAAGATTAAATGTGCTCTGTTGTGAGAGAGATGACATTTTCGGGCTGTTGTATGTTGTGAATATTGATAAATGTGGGTCTGTTTTGTGATTGTGGACAAAATTGTAGTTGGAATTTTGGCTTTTAAGAAGTAACATCGGAAACCTTTTACTGTGGAATTATAGTTGTATTAAGACCAGCAATATTAAAATAACTAAATATTAAGTGTACAAATAAAAACAGCTTATTTTGGAATAATATGAAACTTGAGTTAAAAAAATAATAAAATACTATCTAAAATATTAATAAAGTGTTGTGTCATTAATGAACTTAATGTAGTGATTAAATTGAAATACAGTCCGAACAATTATTCTTCAAGAACAATTAGGAAAATCTCGCTACAACAGGGTAAAAAGGCTCACAAGGATTTACACTTTCCGCATTTCCGCTTTTACGGTATTTTCGTTGGAAGGAAGTCTCCTCTATGCGGACATCCAGTTTAGGCGGAAGGTTTCGCCTCTGATAAGCACATTCATCAAAACCTACATGTTTCATTCCGACCTACGGGCGAACATGGACAAGTAACAAAACGTATCATACAATGATATTTTTTAGTGCAGTATACAATATACTAGTGCTCGTTTATATAATGGGGAAACGTTTTAACTGATTGTACAATACTGTATGACCATATTGGTGTTGGCGACCAAACGGTCATGAATTATTTTGCTGATACATGTATAGTATGTTATAGTAAGCAGGCAATAATTAACAATTTCTGTACTGACGTAAATTAAAAACGAATCTCCGAAAATTGGAGATAAAAATCTGACCATTTTAGAGTGAAGTTTCAATTAATTTTTCTTATATCGATTGTGACATTAATGCGTATATATATTCCTTTCGTTGACTGTTTCCTTGGTACTACACCGGTACTTTCGCCGACGTGTCCGTTATGGTTACGCATGCGCAAATAATTTCCTTCTTTGTTATATATAGAATTCGCAATATTTCATCTAAAATTTTACCATGACCGAGCAATTAGCCAATATATCACTATACATGACTGGAAAGGTGGTGTCATACGCTTACAAAAAAACTGCATTAGAAAAAATTCTATACGTTGTAACTCAAAATAATTACCTTAGAACATATGCACCGGTTTAACAGACACCGGCACAGCCATCTTGAAGGCAAACGCCATGCCCTGCTATTGAGGCTGGCAACCACCAACATACAAAAAAATGCACAAATAAGGCCTTTTGCCCTGTGACTTACACATGTACCTTTAAACTGATATCAAAACGTATCATTTGAAATGCATTTTTAAAATCGTATGAACCAGAACCTGCATCCTATGTGCTTAGTAGCAAACTGACTGCATCTAAATCCCCAAAGTCAACTTCCTTTTAGGGATATGTAACCTTAAAGGCTACGCATGCGCATATAATTTCCTTCTTTGTTATATATAGAATTCGCACTCATTTATCTCAAATTTCACCATGGCCGAGCGATTAGCCAATATATCACTATACATAACTGAAAAGGTGGTTTCATAAACTTACAAAAAAACTGCATTAGAAAAAATTCTATACGTTGTATCTCAAAATAATTACCTTAGAACATATTCACCGGTTTCTACCACGTAGAGAATAATGCTAATGTATTCCTGCTTTTAAATATGCTTACATTAATAATGTGATGAAATCTCTTCCGTTAAAATTGACGTTTTTTTTCAAACATCAATTTACAAAGGTAAGTTTATGAATAAATTGTGAATTCGGTTCAGTGGTTTATCATTTGTTCCGTGATTCGCACCATGAACACAGACTTTTCAACGCATTGCATCAGGTTCAATAATTAAGGATTAAAAGCTTAATTAAAAATGAATCGCCATTACGTCAATGTGGTTTGAACTTCATAAACCCAATTTTAAATCGTATTTATTCCCATAATATAATATAGCATTTTATCGTTACAACGGGTCTCTGCAACCAATTGGCCTCATTTTATGCCCGTCGACATATTAACCCTTTCATTGCGGGAACCGAATTTTAAAGGCCTCTGCAAACAGTTTGGATCCAGATAAGACGCCACATAACGTGGCGTCTCATCAGGATCCAAACTGTTTGCTATTCTGATAGTATTCTTTGAAAAAAATCGAAGAAAATGCTAATTTTAGAAATTCAGCAGACGACATTCAAGCAAACGACATTTAAGCAGACGACAAATTTCCCAGCATGCAAAGGGTTAAAATCCGATTGGATATTCTCAGAAATCCTTTGCAATTGGTCTGATTGATAACATTTGCCATACTGATATTATCTTATTTGGCTTATTACGTTTTGCTAATGTTCTGACCAACAGCTGACAACATACTGTTTCTAGTCGGAATCGTATTGATGGCCGATAATTTTTGACTCATTATTTTATAAAATGTTCAAATTTTCAAATGTGTGTTGGTGTTAACAAAAGCTTTAATAATAATCGAAGGCTCGATGAGATTTTCGCTAGACATATACAATCCTATTTAAGTCTTACGGTTACAGGCTGTAAGCTCTACGGGTCGTTACAAATTTCTGTAATCAAGTCCAGATAGAGAACAGTTTTCTTTGCAGGTAGTATAGTATCCTGGCATGCGTGTTAACAAATAACATTTTATATTGCAGACAACACATTAAATAATGTTACTGGTTTGATATTAACACATTGCACATTTCTGGACCGTAATGTAACGATACTAGTCTGACAACACAGTTCACAATGTATGTATGTTTGGTAACACTATGTTACTAATCTAATCGTTACCGCGATGGTACCAAAATCGAAATTATGTTTCCATGAAAACAAACGCTTACACTTAATTGTATATTTTTTGTGCACATATTTTAATTCATAAGATAGTAAATATATATAAACATGTACATGAAATTGTTGGGATTTGATTATCTGACAACAATTATTGGAACATTCGCTCATACAGTTGTTCTTAGATAGCATTGTCATAGGGAGTCTGAGAGCGACGTGACTTACATTGAACATAAAGAGCAGTTATTGGAATATAACACTAAGAACTTTGAGCGTTGATATGTTGTTTGTATTTAATACATTTTCTTGAGGTAAGAGCTAGCTGACAAGCGCTACAGTGTTTTGGAAATTTTAATAGCCTTTCATACACAAATTAACATAATGATGTGGGTTTTGACAGTGATGTGTATAGCACTGGTCTGTAATACGATTGAAGTGGAATGCAAAGGTTCAGAAGACGCGGACTTCAAGGTGTTCCGATTTAACCAATGCCCCTTGGCAAATTTGAGAATACACCTTCGGTTTAACTTAACACCAAGACAGTGCGCATACGAATGCGCTGTACGGGCTTCGTGCAAAGGGGCCGGTTATAGCCCGGGTTTTAAAAGCTGCGAAATATTTGACGTGGACGAGGTGAACTCGAGTAATAGCGATGATCGACTATGCAACTTCATCAGAAAAAGCGACATCAGCGCAGTTGAGGTAAATACGTTGCCAATAAGTTAAGACAATCTTGGAAATTGAGGTTTTCATAAGGAAGAAAATTGTTCTCGTTTTCAAAATGTTCCAATTGTCTTATTTTAGTATATTTTTCAAAATTGTAGGCTTGAAATAGTTTTACATGTAGAAGACTGTTAAGTATCTGTTATACAGAAATTATACAATACTTAATATTTTTATAATCTTTTTATAGAACACGTTTTATTATCACAGAAAACTGGTTTGATATAAGCGAATTTTATTTAAGGAAAATATATATATATAAACAAGGAAATGATGGGATTTCATTTTACTTAAAAAAACTTCAAGGGGTTTGTTATAA
Source organism: Dreissena polymorpha (assembly GCF_020536995.1). Lineage (NCBI taxonomy): Eukaryota > Metazoa > Mollusca > Bivalvia > Myida > Dreissenidae > Dreissena > Dreissena polymorpha. The sequence goes on from NC_068369.1 coordinate 29,159,556, forward strand.
ATCCCAAACGCGTGTTAAATATTTGCAAATTGGAAGCTCTTAATCGATGTTAAAGGGACCTATTCACGTTTTGATTAATTGACAAAATTGAAAAAAAATGTTTCAGATCTGCAAATTTTCGTTGTAGTTATGATATTTACCAAGAAACAGTAATACTGACCATTTAACATGCTCAGAAATATCCACTATATGCATATTTTGACGACTTAAAAGCCTGAAAATTATAAAGCGTCAAAACGCGAAACGAGTGAATAATTTGGAGAGTTCTGTTGTTATCGTTATATTTTATGACCTTTTTTTTAATCCAAGGGTCAGTGGTTCGAGCCCCGGTGTGGATAACTTTTTCTTTCTTTCTAAAATTTTATTCTTGTTTTATACTGTAGCTATTTAGTTCCGATGGGTACATTTATCAGTTTAAAGCATTTAATGACAAACTTCAACACAATCTGTAAACAAAGGAAGATACAAGTACTATCATCGGCTTATCTTGACATTGCTTTGCATGAATACACGCTTTTATACATACTAATCGCAATACAGATGTGAAATAATTAAACAATACATTAATAAATACATTTTCGAACCAAAGTATGAAACGCAATAAAAATTACATTACACCACATTAAGTTGGTCAAATAAACAATTTTTAATCAAATATTAAAAACAAGTTCAAGATTGTTGACATCTTTTTAGTATATATACTACGCCTTTGTATAATTCCGACGCAATCGATCAAATGTTATTAGTATAACGATATATTTAGACAATAACACACGACTGAGCTGAACCGGACGTCTGTAATCGGCCCGCCTGCCCGAGGGCCATTATGCGGCAAGAGCCGATTATAGACGCCCGGCCCAGCTCTGCCGTGTGTTATCGCTTATATTACATATCATTCTATTTTTTTCCTTTACTTAAAATTATTACCGAACCAGATTTCTGTACTTTAATTTTCATTCAAATGTTCCGAAATTTATAACGTATCTCGTGTGACGTTATTTATGTGACGAAACACACCGCTTTAAGCTAAACTCTCGGAAGTGGTGGTTTATTATATAAAAAAAACAACAACATCGAACGAATTCAAATTGTATTTCGGATTGTGTGTTTGTAATGTATGATTGGAAACTTCAGTAGGAATAAAATATATCAATTCGAGCAGTCAGTCGATTTCGTAAAACGTTCCAAAAATGTGTAGTTTGAAACAAATTAAGATTAAGGGATGAAAGAACAGAAAATAAAAGTGCTTATCGTTGTAATTTTATTTTTATATGCATTGGGTTAAAATTGTCATTGAGGTAAGCTTTTCGTTTACTTAATTTTGATGTTGGATGACTCCTATTAAAAGCTCAAATAGTGTCATCATTCTAATCTACAGTACAGTTCCAGTTGCAATCGGTATTTTTTCATTATTCCAATTGTGTGCTACGTTTAATTATTAATATTTGTGCTATTATTTCGATGATTTGTGGTTTATTTTTTTAATCACCGTTGGATAAGATTGAATGTGGACGCCGTTGTGTTCAATTGACATCGCGCGATGCGGTTCTCTTCAGAAATAAACTTATATTGGCCAGCCAGATACGAATAACGGCCCGCTCGTGATGCAATTTTGTTACTATTTATAGTAACGATATGTAATATGTTATTATAGTATGTACTTGTTTTTCATATATTTTAATATGGCTAACTTTAGCAAGACCGGTGAAGTGTTTAAAATTGACTAAGTGGCATATGGATTAACCATAGAGCTTTAACCCTTTGCATGCTGGGAAATTTGTCGTCTGCTAAAATGTCGTCTGCAGAATTTCTAAAATTAGCATTTTCTTCGATTTTTTTTCAAAGAATACTATCAGAATAGCAAACAGTTTGGATCCAGATGAGACGCCACGTTCTGTGGCGTCTCATCTGGATCCAAACTGTTTGCAAAGGCCTTTAAAATTCGGTTCCCGCACTGAAAGGGTTTAATCACGCCCCCAGAATATCCTGATTATGTCATACGCGGATTTACAACAATTTTGTTTAAATAATTGATTGCATGTATCTTGCAGGGAATGATCAAGTGCGCAGTGGGTGAAAGATATAATCGCAACTCGAATCAGTGTGAGAAAAGAGGTAATTTTTTAAAGCAAATTAAAACGGAAACGAAACCATTTCTAAAAAGTGTTTTGTTAGTTACAATATGAATTCATTGGACATTTTTACATCACGTTAATACTCTACATACTAGGCTAGTTTTTTTGGTGTAAAACACTATATGAACAAGCAAATTTGTAGAATTTTTTTACTTGATATCCCCCGCCAATATACTTCTGGACACAAAAGTTTTCATCATCCTCTTAACCATATATATACTCATACCAAGTTTCAATGAAATCCGTCAAAGCCCTTCCAAGATATTGCTCCGGACACAAAAAGCATTTTATCAAGATACAAAGGGTCATAACTCCGTTATTAACTAATGTAGTACAATGCTATTTGGCATGCATCATCCTCTTATCTATCTATATATATATACTCATACAAAGCTTCAATGAAATCCGCCAAAGCACTTCCAAGATATGGCTCCGGACACAAAAGTGCCGGACGGAAAGACGGAAGGGCGGACAGACGGACGGACAACGCCAAAACAATATCCCTCCGCCTTTGGCGGGGGAAAACAACGCGGAAAGATGCATAGTACCTCTAAGTACAGCATTGTAAAACAGAGATCACATTTCAGTTGCAAACGATTTATTATATTAAGTTCAAATCGAATTAATGTTCGCATTCTCGTTATGTATCTGTTATTAAACAGTTATGTGTCGCCCGGATACGCGATTATCAAACCGTTTGTTATAACAGCATGGAAGTTTATTTCCTACGCATCAGGCCTTGTCAAAGATCTTACAAAAATGTAAGTTAAGATGGATTGCACGCGAATTTGAAAGAAAATGAATAAAATTACTACAAGCAACTCTTGGAGGTTGGCATTGATTAATAATGGTTTCATACCTTAAATGTGTCATATTACCCTAACCCTAACCCTAACCCTAACCCTAACCCTAACCCTAACCCTAACCCTATTATTATTGTTGGTATTATGAAAACGATGAATCGAACTTATATTCTTGATTCAGAATGTCAACCATTGGAGCCTGTTCAAAACGTAGTCATACTTGGCAACAGTTTCGAACTTGATTCACGGCGCATGGCCCGTTGTAACCCGGGGTTCTGTGAGAAAAGCGGTCAGACTACAATGCTTTGTTTGAACGGGAACTGGAACTATACGCCGGAGTGTGTACCTAGTAAGTCGATGACAATGACAATACGTTGAAAGCAAGCAAGTCCAGATAGTTACATATAAGTCACTTGCGTGTCTACAAATAAGTCCCATTTTGACTTCCGATAAGGGTTCAAACGCCGGAAGTGCAATACGATGTGTATGGATATATTGTGGGTTACATCATGGGACACAAATGGGCTCATTATTGATCCATTATGGGAAAACATAGATATGACTCTCATTTCCCGCCTCCAAAAGCACAGCTCGATTTTGTAAGGGCCCAACACGGATTTAAACATGAGTTCAACGTGGTACATAAGTGTGCTCAATATTGGTCAAATACGGACAAACAGAGATGGGAACTTCAGGAGATACAAGCGGGGGTCCCACCTCTGGAAGGACAACGCGATTTTTACATGGGTCCCATGTAGGATAAAAATGGGCCGCATATTGGCTCAGAATGGGTGCATTATGGTCTCACAGAGATCTGACCTTTATGTTAGTCCCATCGCCGAAAGGGCTACACACTATTTTATGAGATCCATATGGGCTGCTTGTTTGTTTGACATTTGAGGCACATGGTGGCTGAGGCTGGTATTCGATGGTTTTGACATCTATCAGCCCTAGCCGTATTAAGCGCATGAGTTTCCATGAACAAATGTTTATGTACTTCATAAATTATTGATATTCTTAAACTTCAACATAATTAATTAAACATATGGTTATCAACATGTAACATTGTAAAATTTTACACAATGTTTCAATGTTGACTCTGCTGAACGTTTCGAGATCAAATATAACCTGTTTAGTGATATAGTTGGACGGTCATTTAGAGGGTCATTATACCCGTTGACTTGTTTTTAAAACGCTTTAAGATAAAAAATAAATTATACTTAGCATCTTTTTCTAAGACACGCTTGCAAACATAATACGTTTATACAAAATAAATCTACATTAAATTAATTTCAATACGAATTAATTGTAATTGTAAAAAAGATACGTTACTATAATGTTTTAATTCATAGGCCCATGCACATCGGCGCCAACCCCACCCAAACTACAACTCAATCGCCGACGACAACCAAAAGAACCCCTACTGCCACTGCCGCCACGACTTCTGCCGTCACCACTACTGCCGCCACCATCACTGCCGCCGCCACCACTACTGCCGCCACCACTTCTGCCGCCACCACTACTGCCGCCACCACTGCTCTCGCCACCATTACTGCCGCCACCACTGCTGTCGACACCAATGTTGTCGACACCACTGCTGCGGACACCACTGCTATGGGTACCACTACTGCCGCCACCACTGCTGCCGCCACCACTGCTGTCGCCACCACTAATGCCGCCACCACTGCTGCCGCCACCACTGCTGCCGCCACCACTGCTGTCGACACCACTGATGCCGCCACCACTGCTGCCGCCACCACTGCTGTCGACACCACTGCTGTCGACACCACTACTGCCGCCACCACTGCTGCCGCCAATACTACTATCGACACCACTACTGCCACCACCACTGCTGCCGCCACCGCTGCTGCCGCCACCACTGCCGATGGTGATAATGATGATGATGATGATGATGATGATGATGATTAGGGCTGCAACGAATCAAAAAAAATTATTCGGATCCGAATCCGAATCCAAATATGGTTTCTTGCAGTTTTTCGGATCCGGATCCCTCAGATAAGAGAAAATTAGAATTTTCTGTAAACATTAAAGTAATCAATGTTTTAGAAGTATTATTTGACTAAAAGATATTAAACATTTATATACGAAAAACATAACAAATTTCTTGTTTAACATTGTAGCAATGTCAAAATAAAACAAAAACCTTAACACTTATTCACTTAATAGTTTGCTCGTTAACATATACTTTTCACTGTTCATACAGTTTTATGTTTGTTTTCACAAAATTAAGATATCAACATTATCCCGGTCCAGGCAAGCCCTTTGAGCACTGACGAGCTCTCTTGCTGTGGAGAAGATTCCCTTACTGGGCATTGAGGTTCCTTGTATCACATGATAACATTTAAACTTAGTATATGACGAAAAAAGCTTGCAAGACAATACATTATGCAGGAACACAATTTGACAGGTCGCGAAATTATGCAAAATTGACGTTATTAACATACCAGTCACACTGGATCCACTACCGTTGTTTTTAATACAACTCAGAAAGACAATAAGGATTGAAAACTTACTTATTGCCATTAGGAATTGCATTTGTAATGTGTAAATCCTCCATGATTCTTGCCTTTTCGACGTATCAATTTTCCCGAACCTGGTATCATTTTAAAGATGGATCTGTCCTCTTCTAATAATTGCAATCAAAAACATACCGTCTCGCAACTTCTAAGAAAGTAAATCGCTGTCGAATGAACCCACCGTAGAAAAACGTGTTTGGAATCCTAATTTCGACAAAAGCCCCACACAATAGAAAACACATCCTTAAAAGTTCATCTTTTAAGTTAGCTTCCAATCCAAGGCATTTAAGTCCTCCAGACACATACAGGATATTACAAATAACCACAAAAGACATGTCTCGCATTGTTAAATGGCTTATATTCAACAAGAGAAAAGGAACTCTTTAGAAATAAGCACTACTTTCGAATGGACCACGGAGGGATACACAATGATTTAGTGTAATGTAACCTAATGTCCAATGACACTCTTTTACAATAAAAGCCGAATATATCGAATTATCTGCTATTTGACTGTCACATGTCAATAAATATATTTTATTATACGTATCTTTTATCTTATAAACAGAACCAGTCTGAAAAAAACTTTACTAGTGAAAACAGCGCTAGGTTACATACAACTATGAAAATAAATATTCGGAACCGAAATTTCCAGGGGTGGATCCGTAGCCGCGAATCTGAAGTTAGATCCGATATCATCGGATATTTCGGGTACCCGTTGCAGCCCTAATGATGATGATGATGATGATGATGATGCTGCTGATGATGATGATGATGATGAAAGTGACGAAAGTTGATATGATTGATAATGATTTGTCAATAAACTCGTGTATTCAACACTGCTCTACGATACCTGCGGCCGAACAGAACACCTGTAGAATGGTATCGAAATGATTATATAAGCAGTATCATTAAATCTTCCTATAAATTATATCTCTGCGGTCTTTAAATATTCTCTTTATCACGAGCGGATATTCGAAACAATCCGCTACTTTATAATTTAATTTCACTTCATAGTAATTGATTTTTACAGCTTTTTGTGCGTCGCATTTCAAGGTAATGAAGACCGTCATTTGAGAGTTGAATTTCATCATAAAATGAAAGCAGCGCTTGGGGATTCCCTCATCTAAGAGTTGTTAGGCCTAATAATACAATATTTTTGTTTCGTGATACGCGATCTCCTTTCAAATGCCCCAACCGTTAAAAAATTAAAATTAATCCTCTCTCTCTCTCTCTTGAAAAACGAGGCTTAATGCATATGCGTAAAGTGTCGTCCCATATAAGCCAGTGCAGTCCGGACAGGCTTATCATGGACGACACATTGCTGAAGAAAAATTGAGGCGAGGTTTCATGAAAATGTGAAAGTCGTTTCAAAAGCTTAGTGGCGGTTTATATTGCCGTTGTATTGACACGCGTATACTTCAAACATTTAATTGACCTTATGTTGACGTGAAAGGCACACGCCTTAAAGCATTGTTTTTTTGACATAAACATTGAGCTAATTTTCATGAACAAATTGTGTAGCAGATATGGAGCGGAAACTAAATGGAGGCTTGAATATTTGACCTTAAAGGGTTACATTAACCGGAATCATCGACACATGCGTTCCCCTCAATGACCTAAGGTGAAAAAAACGTGTTAAGTGTGTAGGGGGTATGAGGCGGAAATAAAACTGTTACAGACAAACGGACAGACGATTCGACGAAAATGTTTCCTACAACTTCCCTCCCGCTTCGTGTCTGTGCATTAAAAATTAAATTAAAATTTACTCTAGAGCGTTAATTGCAAGTTCTTATCAGTGACGACACTTTTCGCCTAGACTCGATTTTCGTTTAGAAGACATTTCTCGTAAACAAAAATTTCCATAAAAACGGACAATATCGTTCCAGATTAGCCGTTACGGACTGCACAGATTAATTTTTGACGACACAATGCATATGCAATACGTCCCGTTTTCACAGAACGTGGCTCAAATTATTGTCGAGTAAGTTTATTCCAATATAGTTTATGTCTGGCCTAAACGACACGACGTTGTACATCTACGTCGACAGGCGAAAGCTAGTGGAAGGATGCTGTATCAACTACATGTACTTAATATTTCAAACGTCGCCAAGCAATAAATACATAATGTTTAATAACAAGTGCATATTTTAGCGCTTGAAAGAGAAGTTAACAAATAATGTCCATGTCCGTAAACGATGGGCAATAATTTAATCATAGTTAATGACATCGATTTGTAAAGGCAGATTATTAAAATAAGCATCGCTATGGGAAAGCTACACAAGATGACAATCGTGCACAATCTGAAATAAAAAAGGTCAGAAAAATGCTTTAAATTTGGCTGTTTCAAAATCGGACTCTATAATAAAGTGATTTAATGTACACTAACTTAATGTCTGTAGACTTTTTAGTCCATTCAATTAGCCTTGCCCATTTAAATCGAAAGGTGAAATTCAGTTTATTACATAGATGATTGACTAATGCGCTGATAACAAAATTGTTGGTTTTGTTGCTTATTTGTTTATGGGACGAGACGTCGTATTTGAGTCTCGCTCTGGGAAAACAGGACGAAATGCATGTGCGTACAATGTTGTCACAGATAAGCCTTTGGAGTCCGAACAGGTTAGGGTTAGGGTTAGGGTTAGGGTTAGGGTTAGGGTTATGGTTAGGGTTAGGGTTAGGGTTAGGGTTAGGGTTAGGGTTAGGGTTAGGGTTAGGGTTAGGGTTAGGGGTTAGGGTTAGGGTTAGGGTAGATTCGTAGCTTTCTGCCCGGACTGGACTTTCCTTTGGAAGAGACTGCCTCTAAACGAAAAATACCATAAAAGCGAAAAGAATCGTCCATGATTACATGTACACTGTGCTGACTGCACAGGTTAACCCATTTATGCCTAGCGTCCTGAAAAAAGGACATTGCAAACAGCGTAGACTCAGATGAGACGCCGCATAATGCGGCGTCTCATCTGGGTCTGCGCTGATTGCTTAAAGAAATTTATATATGAAATATTCTAAATATAGAAATAAATATGGTAGACATCTCTAATTTTGGAAATAAATTGATCCAATTTAGAAGGATGGGAGAGTCCACTGGGCATAAATGGGTTAATTCTGAACTACACATGACGCACATGCATTGAGTCCGGTTTTCATAGATCGTTGCTCATGTATATTATATAAACAGGCCAAAAGTGAACTGGAAAAAATAACACCGCGCAACAGACAGGAAGGAATGCTGGATCAACAAGTGTTAATTAAGGAACTACATTACGATCTGATTTCATGGTCATTACGGCTGCAAACGAAGTCTTTTCTAAACGTGACAAAAACATCAATAGCCAAAATCGATTAGGCGTTATGTAAGCAAAGAAAGTCGAAAGCGATGCTTGTAATGTTACTTTGGGGCTTTTGTCGAAATATTAGACAATCGAACGCGGAAATGCGGAGCGCGCAGGAATGAATGAACTTGGAATCTAAAGTAAAAAATGATGGTAAAGAAGTCAACACTGATTACAGGACCGTCGGAAAGTTGACATGAAAATTGAAAATCGTATATACAGACCTTTTATACAAGTTAATTACACTAGTTGAGTATGAAGACAGATGGCATGAATGAAATAAAAGCTGGTACAATAAATTGGTGTTGGGGTGGGGGCGGGTCGTTGTTTAACCTTCGCTACGAAGTTTTGAGTAACTAAGCGTAAAATACAGGTTTTAGTACGCTCGAACGATAAGTCTAGCTTGAGAATTAATCTTGTAGTCAAGCATACTGCTATAAAATATAAAGGTACGTGAGCATTAGTTTTTCATTCGCAAAATGTATCCCAATTTAAAAAGTCCTCCAACGGGTCTCTGATGTAGCAAGCAATATAAGTCGATTGTTATTATTCACAATTGCTGTAGTGAAATATAACAGAACTTTATTAAGTGAAGACACAAATTGTATTTATATTATAAATGTCAAAGATTATTTACATGAATGTTTATTTTCAATGTTTGCAAATAAGAGCAGTCATAATTGAAGCTACATTTTGATGGGAATGTTCCCAAATAATAATTAATCATCAAACGCTATGATGTCACCTTGGACCGTGTTGCCGTTTGACAACAAATGCCTGCGTAACAAGGGTCTGAATGACATTAAAAAGCGCGCCCAACTGTTTCCCTGTTGTTTAGCCACCACAAAAATGTCGCTGAAACGCGCCTAAATGTTCATTTGATGTCTCGTTCTAATCAGACGACAACCCAATGTCGTAAAACCCGCAGCGTGTTGCCGTAATCCGTGAAATTTAACCACGTGACTCCGTTACACATATTACGAAGCTGGAATTTAAGACATCTGTTCCGTAATAGTTTCGATTGTTAACGAAAATTCGTCAATAAGGCCCAATCGTCGTACCGCAGATAAAATCTGTTTTATTCGCCTATTTTCGACAGAAGACATCAAGGCTGAAAGTGGAAAGCAATATTCTCGGAGGAAACCTTTTTTACGTAAACAAAACGTAGAATTATTGTTGGCAGTCATTTGTGAAACTCTAATCATGAGTCTAGTAGAGTGTAATTCATGTACTAATCAAACGTATTTCTATGAGATGTCTTCAAGACGCTTAACCCATTTATGCCCAGTGGACTCTCCTATCTTTCTAAATTGGATCAAGTTATTTCCAAAATTGGGGATGTCTGGTATATTTATTTCTATTTTTAGAATATTTCTTAGAGAAATTCCTTCAAGCAAATAGCGCAGACTCAGATGAGACGCCGCATCATGCGGCGTCTCATCTGGGTCTACGCTGTTTGCAATGTCCTTTTTCAGGACGCTAATTATGAATGGGTTAATATGTCGTGCAGTCATAAAAAGGTTGAATTGCCCGTGGATTAACCTGAACAATCATTATGCACATTGATCCATTGGATCTCGTTCTGTGAAAACTGGGTTTAAAGCATGAGCGTTAAGTGTCGTCCCTGATAGCCTGTGCAGTCCGCACAGTCCACACAAACTAATCGGTGACGACGCTTTCCACCTTAACTGGAATTTCGTTAGAAGGGACTTCATGTAAACGAAAATTTCCATAAAAGTGCAACGCGTTGTTCTTGATTAGCCTGTGCAAACTGCAAATGTTAATCTGGGGCGATACTGTATGCACATGCATTTACACTCTGGATCAGCTGACGATTTGTCAAGTACTGTAAACCAGGAACCAAGTACGAGCCAAGTACGAGCAAAGTACGAGAAAATGTACGGACGATGTACACGCAATGTACGAGCTATGTACGAGCAAAGTACGAACAATGTACGAGTAATATTCGAGCTATATACGAGTAATGCACGAGCAATGTACAAGATATGTACGAGTAATTCACGAGCAAGTTTCAAGCAAACTCGCTTTTGGCTATTTGTTTTGATTTTAACGTATGCAACATCCGCTAAAGCGGAGCACTTGACAGATCCCTGCCGCTATTACACACCACGTGATGACCGATTAAAATATGATTGTTAGTATGCATGTTTAACATCGTTATGATATGTGACGTCGTCAGCGAAAATCAGTCTTGTGTTCGCTGACGTTAATGTCGGAAAATCGCGTGATTAAAATCTGGTACGAAAATGCGCTGGATATTTCGTCTTTTTTATACGATTTCTCGGCTCATAATTTATGTCATGTTTTGAAAAATTCCACAATACAGCATGAATATGTCCTTTAAGCACTGGCACAATTGGTGATTTGTAATCCATTTTTTTATTTCAATTTATTCCCCTTGAATGACACAGTTTCGTTTGAGCAGTTAACAGGTAGCGCCACCTGTCTCGTAGCGTAGATTTTCAATGGCTATTTAACACTGTAAATTAAAGTGGCATCGTGTACTGTTGGATGTTTCCGATCGAAGAAATTTCGAAAATGATATTTCCACAAGAATAAAAAAGGACAGTGACAGATATATGTGTATTCTGGCTTTGTAATTAATTTTCGCGACTCGCAAATTTGACCCGGAAGTAAATTGTACGATAAAATTGAACAACCAAAAAGCTAATGTGGATGAAAATTTAAAAAAAGCAAGAAGGAAAGCATATAGTATATTCGGTAGTGGTTACAAAGGGCAAGCGGGACTAAATGTACTGTCCATTATTCATCTTTACAAATCTTATGTTCTTCCCGTGCTCTTATATGGATTGGAACTGTTATTACCTCCTGAACGCATTATTAACTGTCTCGAAGCATTCCAAAGAAAGTTTGTTAAAGAAATTCTTAGACTACCAGACAACACAGCCAATGCGGCAGTATATCTTCTATCCGGACTTTTACCGATCGAAGCACAAATTCACATACAGGCACTGACCTTCTTACATACTATATGCTCGCAAGATAGAAACAGTATTGAGTGGGCGCTACTTGTACGTCAGATTAGCTTTAAATCAGTTGACAGCTCATCCTGGTTCATACAAGTTCAGCATATAATGTGGAAGTACGAGTTGGGGACTGTTGCTGACTTAGCTGACAACACACCCACAAAGGGAAAATGGAAGACACGTGTACTCAAGGCGGTTCATAGCTACTGGAGTGATCAAATAGACAGTTTAACACCCTTATATTCCACATTGTTTTTCTTGAGGCAAGATAAGTATGTGCCTGGTAAGATTCTCCCTTTGCTCTCATTGGAATATACGGCCAGAGAGTCAGAACGGTTAAAAACAAAGGTACGGTTACTCACAGGGACTTACATGCTCCAAACAAAACGTAAGAACTTTAACCAGTATGACATTAACCCAACATGTCAGATGTGTGGTGAAGAGAACGAAACCGCAGAACATTTTGTGCTCAAGTGTAGTGCCCTACATAGTGTTAGACAGTCAATTATGGTAGACATAGAACGTCAGTGGGGGCGATAACAGAGACTTCATTTAATACTTTACCCGTAGACGAACAGCTCTACATACTCATCAACAGTTGGCCAACTTTAAAGACTTTCCTGAAAACCTATTTGTCTACAGAATTTCACGAGTTTGAGAAGCATTGTGGGCGGTTGTTGTACGGTCTGGACAGGACACGTCAGTTGCTCTTGGTGACCAATGCAAGCCAGCGACCACCCCGTACCAAACACACACAAAAAACAAACTAAAGAAGGGCATATTTCTTAATTAAACTGGCAATAGTGTTTATTGGGTATTTTTATTCAAGGCAATACAATTCTAATGTATGTACAGAAGCACTCTCCGACCTTCCGTAAATTCACTTAATGTTTTATTTTTATTTTTTATCTCATTTAATATTTTAACAACTAATGAAAAATCGCGCGTACAGTTCTAAGTCGCATATATTCGCGATTAGTGGATAGACTTATATTCTAGTGAAAGGTGTGTGATTTAAGGAGTGAATAGTGTGAACGTGTAATATAGAGTGTTTATATTCGGTGGAGGATTATTCACTGTCTACAAACGATTGTTTGGTTCCTCTACAAAGGGGGTTCAAGAAGAACACAGAACAGAACAGAACAGATAGCAACTGAATTGTTTACATGAAATTGTGGCAGATTTAAATTTGACTTTTAAATATCATGTCACAATTTAGTAACACCAGCAAATGTTTAGGTGCAAATTTAATTATTATAAAAAAGTGTAATGTAGATAAATAACCAATAATTTGACATTCTACAGGTTGGGAAGTTATTTTTCAAGACCCTGAGGAAGTGTGAGGTGTTTGGAATCAGCTGTGAAGGATCTGGTACTTGAATAAGTTATTATTACTATCTACAAACTGAATCAGTCTATGTGTAATCAGCTACCCATTATTTACTTTTTATTGTTGTCTTTGTGTGTGTGTACATGCGTGTGTGGAGGATATCATTCTCGTCTAATATCAATCTTTTATCATAAGAGAGTAACCATGCATTATCTAAATGTCTCAAACCACCTATTAATTAATTGAAAAAAAAGGAATTATTTGGGTATCTCTTATAAGTTATTACGGTTTATTAATAAGTCATCTGTTTCACAGCAAAGCAGGTGTTTTACCTCGCAGACGAAGGCCATTCACATGGTAAAAGTGCAAATGCTGTGGTCAGCCAGGTTCACCACTACCTCAAAACATACGGTCTTGGCGAACAGCATGCTCACTTTCAGTGTGACAACTGTTGCGGCCAAAATAAAAACAACATAGTCATCTGGTACCTTCTGTGGAGAGTTCTTGTAGGTAATAACAAGCCCTTAGTTATTGTGTTTCTGATAGGTTTTTTCAATGTTGAGAAATTAATTTAGCTAAACCTGTTGTTTAAAATATTTGTTTTCAGTAATGCAATTAAAAGTTGTGAAGCATGTTGACATGTAGTGAAAAAGTTACAATTTACTTTTTTACTCTGATATCAATCCCAAAAGGAAAATCTCTTAAATTAGATATTGAAATGAGTCAAAACATTTTTAAAGTCAGTCAATTACTACAAGCATACATAATTCTAAATTGTAGCCTGACCTTTTTTTTAAACTGATTTTTTAACATTTCAGGTTTACACAGAAGCATCACACTAAGCTTTATGTTGGTAGGACATATGAAGTTTACACCAGATTGGCACTTTGGCATCTGGAAGTCTAAGTGGAGGTAAATTCCTTATCACAGTATGGTGTACGGAACCTGCAATGCATGATCCTTCTTGATAAACCTTGTTTGCCTTTCCATAGGTCTATTCAGTTGTATAGTTCTTCAATGTAATAAAATATTATGAAAATAATAAAAATTACATCAATTAAAAATAGTGTGTAGGTACTTTATGTCTTGTAACAGGAAAATAAATATTTATTTTAGTAGTTTCAGCTGTTTTATTAGTATGAAATTCTTGATAGGGCAAACAAAACCCCATGCACAATTATCCTTCAAACTTTGTAGTTTTCTATTACAACAACAACAACAAAATAATAATTTGATAATAGGGAAACTATATTTGTATTTGTTTCATTATTAAATGGTAATCTTGATAAAAAAACTTCAATGCAGAAATGTTGTCTGATGTTGCAGCTTCTGTGGGGTTATCGTCAAGGATAGGCCACAACATTCCCCAGCTTGTGGGGGACACTTCCAATCCTGTTGTGTTCTGCGATTGGAAGGATTATAAAGAATGTCACCAAATTTCACCAATTCCATGTGTCAGTAGATCATCCCGGTGTTGTGGAGTGCAGGGAATTTAGTGACTCACCAGTAGTCAGAATCACTCTCAGGAAGGTCTCAAAAGTGAATGTTAATGTGAGCCGTGACAACCTGCGAAAGAAATGTTTGCGAAAGGGCTTGATCTGGACTGTCAGTGGTACTTATTTGAACACATTCGTGAATTCTTTCGCACAGATGAAGCCAAAAACTTTACATGTCCGAAACCCGCTACTGGTAAGCGACAAAAAACAGACTGTGCTCCACAAAAACAGAAGATGCATTAAGTTGCACATCTGATCTTCTCTGATCATGCCACAACAATTACATACATCATGTATCAGTGTTTATTTTGGCCAAGGTATTGGGTGATAAATTTTCCCCCAAACAGTGCAAAAAATCCTCTATTCTGAGGAAAGCTAATACATGTACATGTATAGGAGTGTTAAATCTGTCAGTTGATACAGGTTTTGAAGTGTTCAATACAATAGTTTATTGTTCTAATTGCACAAGCTTGTTTTCAAGCTTTTTAAATCTCGTATTTAAAAAAACTAAAATCAATTTTTATATGTTACTTTGCAATTGTTTTCACCTTATGGACACAGACTGCCTTTCTGAAAAACTGGAGAAAAAAATCAATGTGAATATTGTATTTATTTACGTTTTTCCATGAAAATTCTATAATTTGTTTGTTTGCTTCATTGTTTCCATAGTAACCAAAACAAACAATTGATATGTATAAATTATTGTTTATTTTGTCTATTTTACAATATAAATAATGATTAATAATGATTATTACATTTACTGAAACATTTAGTATCCATGTGTAGTTTCAACCAACACTTTTCAATGATGTTTTTTCCATTCTGTTGTGTTTGAGGTTACATTGTACTTGAATACACATGTAACTGAATACAAAAGGAAATTGTTCATGGAACACAACAATTATTGATTGATATTGTTTAACTAGTGCAATTAATATTGTGTTTGCCTTTAAACAAATACTTGATTGATAATACAATTCATATATTTATAAAAGGCGTGATTGTGTGCTCTGATGATTATTAACATGTAGATCGGTTACCATAGCAACACAAATGATACATTTTGAATGTCCATTGTTGTTTGAAAAATGTTTTCCTTGTTTTTTTTGTATTAAATGATAACTTTTCGTGACAGTAAAATGTAGGGTTGGTCACTTTTGAAGGTCATAAAATTAGATTTGAATGTGATAAATAAAAATCTATATCATTTTTGTGAGCTACAATGTTAAGAAAATCTAAAATTGCAAAAAAGTCAAAATGAGATTTTTTTAACACAAGACTGATTTTCCCAGCTTTTGTCACATATATTGTCATGTAGATTTATTATTGTAATCCAATTATGCATATAAAATAGTCATTTCATTTTATTATAAATAATCCCGAATCTTCATTAAATTTAAAAAATGTACAAACCTATAAACCTTTCAGATCTTAAAGAATTTTACTTGTGATATTGCAGTGTCGATCGTGATACATCGAGTATCTCCGGAATTCTCCGTAAGGGAGATTTCGAGTCTATTTTGCAATCGTTATACATCGACTATGCCTGAAATCTTCCGCAAGGTATATTTATTTGTGTAATAAAACATATAAATGATGTACTGCAAGGAGTTAGCATTCTTTGATGAGACACGACTAACAGATGCTTATCAACCATGTGATTTGTAAACAGAAATTGGCTATTAAATTATTTTTTTTACAAGTTGTTATTGACATAAAACGGGCTTCTGCGAGCTATACACCATTTGATACGTATTAAAGGGGCCTTTTCACAGATTTTGGCATTTTTTAACTTATTCATTAAATGCTTTATATTGATAAATGTAAACATTGGATCGTAAAAGCTCCAGTAAAAAATCAAGAATAAAATTAAAAAAAAGGAAAAGAACATTGCCCGGAGCAGGTTTCGAACCAGTAACCCCTGGAGTCCTGCCAGAGTCCTGATGTAAAAACGATTTAGCCTACTGAGCTATTCCGCCGACTACACATACTTCACGTATTTTATACCTTATATAAGCAATCTTCGTAGTTATACAAAATTTAACGACAAAAACAGAACTCTCCAAATTATTCAATCGTTTCGCGTTGCAACGCTTTATAATTTTTAGGTTGTATAATCGTCAAAAGATGCATATAATGGCTATATTAAAGCATGGTAAATGTTCAGTATTACTGTTTCCTCACAAATATCATAACTAACACGAAAATTTGCGAATCTGAAACAACTTTTTTCAATTTTGTCAATTTACCAAAGCGTGAAAAGATCCCTTTAACATTGGAAAGCAAAGCACTTTGTCAATTATCAATACATTTTATCAATTTTATCAATACATCATTTCATGTGAGTTCCAATTAAATTCTGTATTTGAAGTCATTAAACGAAATGTTAATTGAAATTAGCGGCCTTTACTGGGCGCTAATTAGCGAAAACTTAAAGGCTCTTTTATCGCGTCATAAACGTGTCGACAACGCTAGGAATTCGCGCTAAGCAATGGGCGGTTCCGGAAACATGCTTTGAATATGATTATCTCCAACTTCTGAAACTGTTTCGGCAAATTGCGTTTTGGTTCCCACTTCTCTCTTGTAACTTCAATGAATCATTACATAACAATTTTCACAATTATACGGGATTCAACAGATATTATGAGATGCATATTTATACCATAGCTATTAGTATTTTTTGGGGTAAAACAACGGGGTAAACTAATACTACTTGTGAAGTTCTTACTGCACAGAAATAGAGTCTGTACTCTTCCAAACAAAGGATTACATACATTACTAATGACAGCACTTCAAAAATAAATTAAATATGTTAACATGTTACGTGTCACCGTATTGCATTTATATTATAAAATAAAACACCCATCGTTCAAGTACTGGTTTGTATCTGATTATTGATTCTTTGTACACTTCACTCTGTAACTTCATTTTTATTCAATTTGGCAAACCAATGAAATTTGAGTTTATACTGTACCTATAGCCAAAAGAATTCCAAAAAGAAATTAACACAAAAATTCCATCACTGCGTCAAATATTTGCTATTTATTAAAATGTTATGCGTTTATCAGTTAATGGACAAACTTGTGTGGTTGACATAATGGCTGGTCTAACGTTTATTAACAATGCACAAACGTTTAAGATTTTATGTTAAACATATTTAAGAAATGTTTAGTCTATTTTATAACTTTTAATGCGTTTTTTTGGTTAAAAATGTTGCCTTTGAAAATGGATATTGACTGTTATACGTAAACGCATTTATCAGAATGCATGGGAATCATTTATAGTGTGTTGCAGCAATACATTATATTTAATGTTTTTTCCTTGTAAGCGCTGAATGTTCTATTCATGCTGCGCCGTCTGTTTCACTTGAACGTCTTGTCAAACTGGAATTTTGTAAATCGATAAAGTGGCAAATTGGGAATTTTTTATCGGCGAAATGGACCAAAATTTAGATTTTAACACCAAATATTGACACATCAGAACAAAATCATATACATTGTAGTTAAATACTTTGTTATAGCTCTATGTTCATAAAATAAAATTGAGTTATAATCATCATTAGACACTTCTTTCTATAAAAAGTGTTTTTTTTTATGAAATAAGTTGTTATTTTAACAATTTTGGTTTGGGATCGGGTCCGTTTGATTTGGGATCGGGTCCGTTTTACGGCCTTTTTTAAATAGCACGAAAACCAGTGTTAAATCTCGATAATTTGTGTAAAGCACGAAAGTGTTACGAGGGACCTTTTCACGGATTTTGTCATGTTTTGATGTTTGTCATTAGATGCTTTTCATTGATAAATGTAAACTTTTGAAATAAATAGCTCCAGTAAAAAATCAAGAATAAAGTTAAAGAAAAAAAGTAATCCTGAACTGAGATTGAAGCAATCCTCGTAATGTGACAACATAAAACGATAAAAACAGAACTCTCCAAATTAATCAATCGTTATGCATTTGTAATTCTTTATAATTTTCAGGTTTTTAAATCGTCAAATAATGGATATTACGGATATTTTAGAGCATGAGAAATGTTCAGTATTACTGTTTACTCGCAAATAATATAACTACAATGAAAATTTTCTCATCTATTTGTTTACAATTGTTTCAATTTACCAAAAAATACACAAACGAAAACGAGTAAACAACGCACAAAGGAGTGGATGATGTAAGGGAGTTGATGGAGGTGGGTAAGTGAGGAAGGGGGGGACGAGGGGGTATGTAAGAGAAGAAAGGGAGGAGACGGAAGGGGAAAGGAGAGATGGTGATTAAAATATTGTGGGAGCGGAGGGGACTTGAGGATGTGACTTGAGGGAGACGGAGAAGTAATTGATGAAGAGAATGAATAGTGAGGAGGGAGGAAGAAAAGAAAAGGGAAGCCAAGGGGATGGGGGTCATAGATGGAGGTCAGGGAGGCATGGAAGGTTTAGGATAATTGTAGTGGATAATTTGGTACTTTCGTGTTTTATTTTGGCCGTATTATTTTTGTTGTTGTTGCTATCTTTCAGCTTGATTACATAGATGAGCGCAAATCACGCGAAAGCGGTAATCTATGAACGCTCCACACAACATCGTATTCGGGCGGGGGGAACTTAAATTTAATTGTTCACATAAATCTCTTTAACGCTCCGTAATATTTCGTATGATAATATAAATCTACATGCATCAATTTGTTTCAGATAAGTTCATTTCAACAATAAATTAGTCCTTACCGTTGCCTGTAGTAAGTTTAACAACATAGTTGTCTGTTTGCCTTTCCCTCCAGGGGAATGAATGTGGAGATGGAGTGATTTTCATAACGTTTGTCGTCCATTTGTAGTCATGAATAATTTAAGATTTAATCATCGTATTCAGAATAGTTATGTAGGGTGTATTGACAATTTGAAAACTTAATTAGAAATTAAGACAAGTTTTTATATTGAGTAACGATGATAATGATGATGATCATGATGATGATGATGATGATGATGATGATGATGATGATGATGATGATGATGATGATGATGATGATGATGATGATGATGATGATGATCATGGCGTTAAATATGCTATCTTGTTGTTGCTGTTGTTGCTCTTAATGATGATAATAATTAAAATGATGATCATTATAATTTCGCTAATTATGTTACATTGTTGTTGTCGCTGCTGTAGCTGTTGTTGATGATGATGATGATGATGATGATGACCATAGTAAATATGGTTAGTGTTAATTTGTCATCAACAGCAGCAGTAGTAGTTGAAGTGGTACAAGCAGCACCAAGAGTAGTAGTAGTAGTAGTAGTAGTAGTAGTAGTAGTAGTAGTAGTAGTAGTAGTAGCATTAGTAGAGTAGTAGTAGTAGTAGTAGTAGTAGTAGTAGTAGTAGTAGTAGTAGTAGTAGTAGGTAGTAGTAGTAGTAGTAGGTATAGTAGTAGTATAGTAGTAGTAGTAGTAGTCGTAGTAGTAGTAGTATAGTAGTAGTAGTAGTAGTAGTAGTAGTATAGTAGTAGAGTAGTAGTAGTATTAGTAGTAGTAGTAGTAGTAGTAGTAGTAGTAGTAGTAGTAGTAGTAGAGTAGTAGTAGTAGTAGTAGTAGTAGTAGTAGTAGTAGTAGTAGTAGTAGTCGTAGTAGTAGTAGTAGTGTAGTAGTCGTAGTAGTAGTAGTAGTAGTAGTCGTAGTAGTCGTAGTAGTAGTAGTAGTAGTAGTAGTCGTAGTAGTAGTAGTAGTAGTAGTCGTAGTAGTAGTAGTCGTAGCGTAGTAGTAGTCGTAGTCGTAGTAGTCGTCGTAGTAGTAGTAGTAGTAGTCGTAGTAGTCGTAGTCGTAGTCGTAGTAGTAGTAGTCGTCGTGTAGTAGTAGTCGTCGTAGTAGTAGTCGTATAGTAGTAGTAGTCGTAGTCGTAGTAGTAGTAGTAGTAGTAGTAGTAGTCGTAGTAGTAGTCGTAGTCGTAGTAGTAGTAGTAGTAGTAGTAGTAGTAGTAGTAGTAGTAGTAGTAGTAGTCGTAGTAGTAGTAGTAGTAGTATGCTTTTTTAGGATGATGACGACGACGATGAACATTATGTTTATAACGTCGTTCAATTTCACGTCGAATTAAAACTTTGTTTTTTGCCAATATCTCAAAAGCCGATTTGCTGGTAGGCGCGGCCAGTTAACGTTGGACGTGATCCAGAATCCGCGTTCAATCAGAACAGGCGAAGGTTTGAAACTTCTAAGAACGTTACCGAATGCCCGTGAAAAAAAAGTGACATGATATCTGCGAGAAGCATTTTCCTGTAAATAATATAATAATAATGTGTTCACATATATATTATTCATGTTAACATACTAGAAAGAAACTTAAATTTTCAAAAATATTTACATATATTTTATGATCACATTCAACACACATCTACATATTCGTTTCAGGCGAACATGTTTTAACAAAAACTTTTGCTGCGAGCGTGGAAACATAATAAATAAAAAATATTTCAATGATAATAGTTATGCTGATTTTATAGAACTTTCAAATAATTTAAAATATTCGGCTCTGGTATTTTGGCGGGTTTACATTAAATAATATGTATATGTATAATAAATGATGACGATGAGGAGGAGGATAATATAACAATGTAGATACAATTTTGATATATTTTTACGTTTAATTTTTACACGTTTTTAATATTTTTAGAGTACATATCATACTGAAGAAACCTATCTCAGTGTTAACATGCAGATAATCAAATAGCTAGTCAGACAAATAGTCAATTATAATATTCATATATAATATTAATAATATTAATAAGACATATAGTTTACTATACAACATTCACAACATTGTTTGACTAATGTTGAGCACAGAGTAAGAAATAGGAACTTCGTTTTATTAATTAACCCCTAATACGATACGCTTGTAATTTCGCAGTTCGCAAAGGCTACTTAGGGACACCACATTTTTTCATTCATAACGTCCCTCATTCGCCTTAGCGGACTGTGTGCGCACATGCATTAAACCCCCTTTTCCTAGAGCGAGTCTCAATAAGTTTTATTCAGACATTGTAAATTGAATCCCTAATTCTCCGTTTCATCCCTCATTTTAATCATATACGATAAACCGTAAAGCATCGGACCACGCCAAACCAACGGAACGAAAATTAATTGCTCACTCACAACGTCCATCTAACATCGTGGCACCAGTAATGATTTAAGGCCCAAAAAAAACATGAATGCCAGTAATGACAAAACTGCTACTTGAAAATTACCGCGTCGCTTTATCAGCCTCCACAATATTGTTCCCTTTCCACGTAAGCATGTAAATCAATGACAAACTGTTTTCATAACAAGTGCAAAACATTGCATAACAAGTGTAAGTTCTCGTTTTGCTAATGAACCCGAATGATCTCCGCTTGTTTACATTGCATTTTCTCGCTCCGGAAGTGTATATATTTAGAATACTGTAACCAATACTGTACGGTGTGGGTTTTCAATCTGCGTCGCAGGAAGTTAATTTTCGTCACTCGGGACTTAACGAATCAGAACGAGGCGGTGACGCCGGTGGGTGGGGAAATGAGCCGTGTAATTCACCCAATTTAACTCTCTGAACAAGTGATTCTTTCACGTTCCTAGAAGCTGTCTTCATCGGACGTTAATTGCTGGAAACACAAATGGTTAAACATGGTTAAAATAAACATAAGTTTCGCACAACATTTTTTTCATTTATATTTTCGGCCACTTGATCTTAACCAGTATGTAGTACTAGGCATCATGGTAGTTTTGCTGATAATGATAACTAGTGTTCTATTTTATAACAGTATTGGTTTTATATTGTGCTATATAATGTTTGGTCATTGGTAACTTGTCGTGAATAACGGAAATAGCAACGCACTTTGGTGTTCACCAATGTCCGGTGTTCATCAACAAAATGCGTTACGCACTTTACTCACATTGGTTATGATGATGATGACGACGACGACGATGATTCTTAGAACCTTTGCATTTTTTGCAAAACTTGGTATTTTGCAGTTTGCTTATACAACAATTCCATCGTTAAAAATAAAACATAATCCTTCTGGTATGCCATCTCGTCTGCTATGAGAGTGGTTCGGATTTTAGAAGACGACTTTAAAGTTTGAAAAATGCGCCTAAGTGACAAAATACCCCTATTATTCCATCGTTAAAAATAAGACATAACACTTCTAGTATACCATGTCGTCTGCTAGGGGTGGGAGGAGGTAGTGGTTTCACTTCTAGTACCGGTATACCATGTCGTCTGCTACGGGGTGGGAGGAGGTAGTGGTTTCACTTCTAGTACCGGTATACCATGTCGTCTGCTAGGGGTGGGAGGAGGTAGTGGTTTCAGCTCTAGTACCGGTATACCATGTCGTCTGCTACGGGGTGGGAGGAGGTAGTGGTTTCAGCAGACGACTGGGAAGTTAAAAACATGCGTTAAGTAAGAAAATCCTCCATCGAGTCGATAATTTGTTGAAATGTTTGTGAAAATAAAGACGCAATTACATTATTAGCAGGTTCAGTGTTGGAACACGAGCGCATGCCCGAACTGATCAGAGCTTCCTGTCTGGCAATGACCAAAAAAATACGAACGCTTTTAGTCCCAACGTTGCTGTTATAAAGTTTATATGATAAAGTCGTCGTACATACTGTTCTAAAAGCGTTTTATTATTTATTTATTTAGAAGTACTAGTTGAAATAGAAGTAGTAGTAGAAGTAATAGTAGTAGAAGTATTATTATTATTATTATTAGTATTATTATTATTATTATTATTATTATCCATTATCATTTTATAGTATTTAGTATTATTATCATTATTATTAATTATTATTATTATTATTATTATTATTATTATTATTATTATTATTATTATTATTATTATCATTTTATTATTTTAGTATTATTATCATTATTATATTATTTTTATTATTATTATTATTATAATAATTATTATTATTATTATTATTATTATTATTATTATTATTATTATTATCATTATTATTATTATTATTATTATTATTATTATTATTATTATTATAAGGTACAGCATGTTATGAGTTGGAAGAGGAATTAAGCGTTACTAAGACAAACGACTTAAAAAGAGTTAAGACTTAAAAGACTCAAGAGTAAAAAATTGAAACATAAACAGAGTTTACAGATTTGAGACTTAGACCGATTGGAGATTAAAAAAGAGTTGCTTCTTAAAAAGACTTAAGACTTAATCAGAATTTAAAAGATTGTCTACTTAAAAAGACTTACGACTTAAAAAGAGCTGAGACATAAAAGCCTAAAGACTTCAAAAGAGTTGCTACTTAAAAAGACTTAAGACTGAGTAAGACATAAAAAGAGTTGAGACTTAAAAAGAGTTGAGACTCCGAAACACTGGAGACTTAATAAGTGTTGATAATTTAAAGAGTTGAGACGTAGAAATAGTTGAGATGTTTAATGACTTAAGACTTAAAAAGACTTAACTTAAAGAGACACAATTCTTAAAAGAATTGATTCTTGAAAAATCGTGATACTGTAATACACTTAAAAAACAATACATGTATACCTATAAATTTATGTAAAGGTTAAAGACCATGCAACTAAATAAACGTTGTTTGTAAATAGTTTTGACTTTTTTTATGGTGTCATGTCCAGTAGACATGACCGGTTGTATATATGTTTTTATTTGCGCAAGTTTTAACAAACGAATCATGATGTGTAATTTTCAACAACGTTACTTAACATGATTCATTAACAACAATCAAACTTATGAATTCAGTTAACAGGCAAGGGCAAAAGACGTTTGGCGGTTGTATCCTTCCGCACCTATACGGAAATGACTGTATCCTTTTCTTTTTCAATAACAATGCGTCATCTCTTCGTGTAAACGCAACGGCGTTGTAATTGTATGGGAAAAAGACGTTTGACTGACTTGTCCCTTGCGCACCTATACGGAAATGACCTTCTGCCATAACTATACGGAAATAACAATATCCTTTTTTGCAATAACATCGCGTCAACATTTCATGTATACGCAACGGCGTTGTTACTTTATTTGATTTTATGATCTCTTTTCCAATTAATAAGCCTCATTCTGAAAAAAGTGTCGATCCTCATAAGCCTGTGAAATCCGCACATTCTTATCAGGGACGACACCTAGCGACTAAACTGGGTTTTCGTTAAAAAGATACTAAATTTTACCGAAAAACTAAATAAATGCGGATGAATGATGACCATATGCATTCTATATTTTTGAAGAATTTCAAGAATCATTTTCTTAACTGCATGTAGTTCGGGTACAAACTAATCTATTATTTTGTATTGTTTTATCAGCACTTGTTTGTCTTCATTTAATGGGGGTTCCTGACTTGAACGATTCCCAAAATTTAGTTATCAACAAGAGGCCGTTTCGATTTGCTCGTTGGAACCGTAGAAATGGAATTGATGTCCGCAAAATAGCTCTCTAGCGCGCGGTAAAGCTAAAACCAGGCGTCGAAGACTGGATCTCGCTGACATTTCGGACGGCAATGCTTAGCGTTAATCGGTTTTTAAAAGATCTTCGCGAATAACATTATTTCTTTCTTCATGAAATGAGCGTATGATGATTTATTTCTTCCCTGGCTACATGCGTTTTGCTCGTTATAGGTCGCGTTGATTTCCCTCACTGTTTTACCGCGGTCGTAGAAGAGCTGCGTTAAATTTAGAAAACCATGCCCTCATCAAGGCATGCGCATGCGTGATGACAGGTTACCAATCACTATCTCTAGCATACCGGCTGAATCTCACCAATTACTTTATTTGGCTAGAAAAGCAATCCCTATTCAATTGGCTTTGTCACACGTTCAAAACCTTCGAAACGCAATATACAATTATAACAATAATGTACTTACTTTATTGGTTAACGCAATTTAACGCTTATTAAAAAAAATTCTCACTTAAACAAGCTCGTACTCAAACATGTTTCTTGCGATATTGGTGTTCAATATTTGAGCCTCACTCTAAGCAAACCGAGTTTAAAACATTTGCGTGAAGTGTCATCCCTGAGTAGTTTTTTGTGGTTTGGGGATTTCGTCGATGTTACCCTTTATATCTGACACGTAAACCCCACCCCCGTAGACAAACACCCAATCAACTTGGTCACGGACCAGGGTGATATAATAATGTAAGAAGAACACGTTACAGCTCATAATGTGGATTATTCTTATGTGGATACGTGAGAACTATACGTGTTTACAACAAGTCGATTTAAAAACAGTTGGCTGGTCCCAAACTGACTTCGTCAAAATTAATGAAATGGTGACAGTAGTAGTAGTAGTAGAAGTAGTAGTTTAATTAGTAGTTGTCGTTGTTGTTGATTATGCTTGCTTTTTTGTTTATTTGTTTTTCTTGTTGGTTTTCTTGTATTTTGTGTTGTTGAAGCAGCAGAAGCAGACGCAGCAGAACTAGTTCGTGCAGTAGGTTGATGAGCAATTTTGAAAACTACGACAGCAGTAATCGTCAAATATACAATGTCATTTACATGTATAATGTAACAAATTCATATTTAAGAGGCTAGCGGACATTGTGACACATTTGTGTCTTTCATTACAACTCTTTTTCCACTCAAAGGACACTTTTGGTGTTCAAACAATAAACCGAGGTCTTTAAAAAGATGATTAAAAAGAACACCAACGAATTTAAAGAAAATTTACGTCTTTGATTTTAGTGCAAAGTCCACAGAAGGGTTTTAAAGGTCATTCGTTGTCAATCACCTCGACCTGTCTGTGTCCATTTCCTCACATGTTTCGTTTTATCTGCAAAGCAAATATAGTTTACTACCCGAAAGTGTTGATAAAACGTACAAAATAAAACTACCCGCAGATAATAGGTATTGTTATAAATGGACATAAAATATGCCTGTAACAATACATCTGAAAACCTATTAATGAACAGGCGACAATCTCATTTGAATATTTCCCTCAACTAATCGAGGTCAGACCGCCGCGGTTTAACAGTTTTGATAATACTATTAAATGTGTAATTGATATATTTGGGATAGGTTTATAGATTTAAATTTCAGGGAGTGATATTTTAACTCTTTAATTAATCTTTACCACGGACTTATACGATCAAATTGACCACGGTGTCCGTTTTAATTGCTATATCCGAATCATGGTTGTCATTAACGTTTTCAGACGTCAACAATGGCGTTTATAAGGATCGTGCGTTCGTTATTACCAATGTTTGTAACATGAATATATGTAATATCATTTTTCATTACCTTTAGCGCGCATTTTTCTTTGATTGCTATGATTTGCTATTACGCGCGCTTTTAGTCTTTAGAGCAATAGTTAGAATTATTAATAAAGCTCCCCTTACCCCTCAATGTGTGTTGTCGGTCTTACGTTTAAGTATAATTAACCCTTTGCATGCTGGGAAATGTGTCGTCTGCTAAAATGTCGTCTGCAGAATTTTTAAAATTAGCATTTTCTTCGATTTTTTTCAAAGAATACTATCAGAATAGCAAACAGTTTGGATCCTGATGAGACGCCACGTTCTGTGGCGTCTCATCTGGATCCAAACTGTTTGCAAAGGACTTTAAAATTCAGCTCCAGCGCTTTAAGGGTTAAGGTCCTTAATTGTATTTAGAAGAAAGATTAACAAACCCACCGCCCTTTCTAGGGCCTCAGCGTGGTCTTATCAGTCATGTGATATTAATTACTGGTTTGACCGGCTGATTCTGTCTGGGGGTCAGTTTGCGCCACATTTGGATTCATCAACGTTTTATCTATTTTTAAAAAGTTATACGAATGTATTTATTTAGTGTTCGATTATAAAAAAGGAGCCGGTTGTTTACCTTATTTTATTCGCATATATAAATGAAAAGTCTGCATAAGTAAATCGGAAAACTTTTGGTATTCAATTAAATTCAAAAAAGTATACACAATAATGATTCCCGGATTGTTGCATTGAGGTTGAAAGTGGTCTTTTTCTTTACCCTAAGGTGTATCGATGCTCCATGCACTTTATGGGAAGAAGTAGAAGAAGGAATTTAAAGCGATTGCTCATGGCATAAACTGATGAAACGTAAAAAACATGAACATAAAAATAAAACAGCATGATATGTCCAATCATTATTTATGCAAGAATAAAAAAGGTACATGTCGAAAGTCATCAGGCATTTTTGCAATTAAAATATTCA
This sequence comes from Dreissena polymorpha, assembly GCF_020536995.1. Classification (NCBI taxonomy): domain Eukaryota; kingdom Metazoa; phylum Mollusca; class Bivalvia; order Myida; family Dreissenidae; genus Dreissena; species Dreissena polymorpha. The sequence goes on from NC_068369.1 coordinate 29,187,319, forward strand.
CAATTTTGCCACTATATCATGGGACAGAAAAATTAACATTCAATTACACAATATATAACACATTTTATAGTAAAACATGCTAGTTAATATTGTTTAAAACTTTAAGTCTTGCTAGAAGTCTTCAAAACACAATGATCCCAAAACTGAGTGCGCTTCCTTGCTTGTGGCATGCTTTTTATTAACTACTAGACTTAGATAAAAAAAATTATATAAATGCATGGGCAATATTAGTATAAACATAAATTTAACATGATTGCTATCTGCTAGTTGTTTATTTCACTTCTCTTTTACTATTGTTTGCACATCTGATATTTGTTATGCTGAAACTGCTTTTTGATGACATACAGACACTCTTCATAATAACTGCAGTTTCTTTACAATCTACTTATATTACATAACACTAACTCAACAGCTTTTATTATTATTATTATTATTATTATTATTATTATTATAACAGAACTGCTGAATATTTCAAGGCCACACTTGCATAATTTTCATCACTAGCAAGTTTGATCCAGAATGGCATCGTTGTTGAGTATTTAGCAGAATAATGACTGGAGTGAGTGACGCCCAGCGCTTTACAGACAATCTTCTTAAATATTTTACAAAAGAAAAATCAATAAAATACACACATTTTAATTAGGCAATGTCATATGTTTATGAAAGCACAGTTTTTCCACTATGATCCCGTTTACTGTAGTATAAAATAATCGGGAACAAGTTTAAATATTGTTTACACTCATTCACAGTTTGGTACGAAAATAATTGAGTACGAGTTGAAATATTGTTAACAATCACATCGTATCTTTACATACCAAAGAGAGAGGATCTTTGAATAATCATGTAGAATATACTTAAGAAATATAACACAAACGTTAAATACATTGATACCGTTTTTGTTTGAATACTAAAATAGTTTTAATGGATAGCCATAGATAAAACTAATCTTAAAATCGGAGAAATAAAGCTATGTGACGAAAGCAGTTTTTCGAAAGGAAATCTTTAACAATACATTGATACATGTATATTTTATGTAACCAAATACAATAATTACCAACCGATTTTTAATCAATTAAGTGGTTTGAGGCCTAATCTTAATATAGTGATGTGAAACCTTATATGTGAAAATAAATGAAAATTGAAAAAGCGAGTGCAGACGAAGTTAAAACCAGTTAAAATTAGCTACAATGCTGAAAAGTTAAAGTATCGTGCCAGATTTGAATGTGAAGTCCGCAAAAGCTAATCAGGGTCGAAATATTGCACCTGGACTGGATAGTTGTTCCGTTGAGATTTCGTTTGAACTAACAATCCGATTAAGCGGAAAGTGTCGTTCAGACTAGCCTTTGCTGACTGCGTAGGCTAATTTGGGACGACACTTTACGGACATGCATTAAGCTTCAATTTCCCAAAGCTAGGCACGTTTCAATTTCATTTTTTTGTGGATTATATTTGTTCCATAAACTGGGTTGTTGTTGCGTATACGCATGCGACGATGCGAACAGCTAGAAAAATACTAATTGATGAATTATTACCAAGGTCATGCAATGGTTTGGTATCAAAGCAGTATCCGTTTGATCGATGTAAATAAAATAGTGGAACAATTTTAATGTAAAAGTAATCGGTGAATGTAAAGCAGCAACCATTATGCCTAGATTCATTTCAGCCTCGCTCTGATTTCAGCCTCGCTCTGATTTCAGCCTCGCTCTGATTTCAGCCTCGCTCTGATTTCAGCCTCGCTCTGATTTCAGCCTCGCTCTGATTTCAGCCTCGCTCTGATTTCAGCCTCGCTCTGATTTCAGCCTCGCTCTGCGAAAACGATGCTTAATGCACTTACGTTTTGAATTTTTCAGCTTTTAATGAATATTTCGTTTAAAGGATGTATCTTCTACACAAAAATCAAGTCCATGCGAATATTGTCGTCCCTGATTAGCCTATGCAGACTGCACAGGATTATTTTCGACGACACTTGACGCAAATGCATTAAGCCATGTTTTCCCAGAACGCAGCGCAATAATAGAAAACAAATCATAGTCACAAGTTCTGCGTTAACAGTGCCACATAAACGCGTTTGCTCACGTTATTATTATTGAATTCGCACGCTCTCATCAATGTTTACAAGCTTTAATAATGTTTAATTTCTGCAAAACTCTTTTGTAAACAAAGTATCTTTCAAACACAAAATGTAAATTTAGTATTGCGCGCTTGAAAGTTGTTTTATCGAAATTATTTTCGTTCCCTCGCAAGTTAACCCTTTCAGCGCTGGAACCGAATTGTAAAGGCCTTGGCAAACAGTTTGGATCCAGATGAGACGCCACAGAACGTGGCGTCTCATCAGGATCCAAACTGTTTGCTATTCTGATAGTGTTCTTTGAAAAAAATCGAAGAAAATGCTAATTTTATATATTTAGCAGAAGACATTTTAGCAGAAGACAAATTTCCCAGCATGCTAAGGGTTAATTATATTTTCTCGCGAAACGAGCAAGTTACTATTGCTTCTTATTATTCTGTCGGTTAAGCGTGAAACAAGATTTCGCAAAGAAAAACAAATATTTGTTTTTGTACAACGATGATGAATCGCTGTTCGACATCATAGTTAGAATTTCTTGGTTATTTGAAATCCTGTACGTTTCAAGAGCGAGTACACTTTATACATAATTAATACCATAATACAAGATATGGACCCTCATCCTCCTCGTACTCATCCTCATTATCCTACACATCATCATCATCTTCTTCTTCATCACTATCATCGTCGTCGTCGTAAACTCATCAATTGTGAGAAACAAACCCAACACCAATATTTCATTTCAGCGGACATTTCTTTGTCGAACACCGGTTGCCCTTCAATCGTCGTGCCAAAAGCGGCCCGTTTCTGGAAACAATCTATCATCATCATTGTTAATACCTTTCACCAAAATTACAAGAATTTCAATCCGCCCACAATGGCCGGCCGGCTCCTGCTTAGAAATATGATTAATCACTCTCGATAGATCGCCCCATTAATATTGCACTTCATAGTTGTTGTTAACCGGCTAATTTTCGATGATAAATATGCCGCATTTTCCCAATTTAGACGCTTTTCGCTGAAATGTAAACTTGCCGCTAGTAATAAATTCAATGACACTCTTAGCAAGCAAAAATGTGCATTTATTTTTATTAACGCCTGTCGTAAACATTGACATCATTTTTTATTCATTAAAATACACAATAATCATGTATTTTCATAATATTATTGCATAAACTCTATCTATAATGCCCTCTGGTGGGGTGCAGAAACTTGGCAAAATGAGGGCTTGAACGGAAGAAATCGTGCATTAACAAGGCGACTCACGTGCCGTTCAAGCCCTGTTATGTGTTTTTCATATCCATAATCTGGTCCACACGCAGTTACTTCCCTTCTCCAGCCATCGACGACTTTCCAAGCATAAATGGGGAACTGAATAAGCACCAGTTTTCTCATGCATGCAGGGATAATGGCAATGCCTATTTCAATCCACTTTTCAACTTATACCATCTGCACTCTCTTGACAACAGCTTTATTGTATTTGCAACGTCAATGAGGTTGAAGTTATTTACTCAACACTTTCAAAAGACTATGCTGTAAATTTAAGTGATTATGTACCTTCAACGATCCTGCTGTAAATTTCAAAACAATTCCTCATTTCTTAATTTGCGCGGCTGCATTTCAACTTTGCATTAATCCACTGTTTAAACACATTTTAAATCGTAAACTGCCTATCCGAAGGTAAAGCCTCGTCATTTCGGATGATGACCGAGTGAGGAATATGTAAAACACAACCTAGAACTGTATTGAAATAATCGAATTATTTTGTCGATGTCGAATGAACAAAACATTGTTTTCAATGTCATTTTAATTTATTTTGGTATGTGTGATTTGTTTATGCAATAATAGCGAAAATACACATTTTCACGGACATGATCATCTGCGGGCGCTCTCAAAATAAGTTCCTGTCCTCGTGCTTCGCACTCGGGCAGGAACGTTTTTTTCGAGCGCCCGCAGATGGTCATGCCCTCGAAAAGGTGTATTATCCCTATATTGTCAATAAAAAAGTTGTTCGTACATAATCCCAAACGGATCGCACAGTGGATTCGTAAAAGAAAAATGACCCAAAAAAATGTTAAGCCCACTTACACAACATAATTGTGTAGCTTTGTTAGTGGAATCATTGCAACGTGTTTGTAATGATTTATTTTATGTTTTCCGGTGGTTTATAGAGAAATATCAGTTAATTAAAACTGATAATTTCACTGTTTCAAACAATGAAAATTATCAGTGAAAATTATCGATAATTTTCACTGTTTATGTTAAATGACGTCATTTTTTGACAAAATGACGTCATTTTCCCAACGAAATTCTTTAGTTAATCTCTTTTACAATGTATATTAACTGTGAAAAAAAGAATAAAATAAAAAGAAAATTTGTTGGATTCGGTGGATTATCGATTTTAATTCACTCGTGATCATATAAAATATATATTTTCACTCGTGACTGCGCCACTCGTGAAAATATTATTTTCTATGATCACTCGTGAATTAAAATTGATAATCCACCGAATCCAACAAATATCCTCTATATATTTAAAAAAGATTGAGACTAATCTACGTAAAAATCGGAATGATAAAATCATAAAAGAAGTAGTTATATATGGCTTACATTTTAAAATCAATATAAAATAGAACCAGTGTTGTAAATGGAATTGTATGAATTGATGGATCTCTAAAAAAATCGCTGTTTTTTTTTTGGTGATTGCAATTTGATTTATGACATTTCCCAAATAAGGCACCGCACAAATATTGATAGGACATTTCTGTCAGCAATATGAATATTGGCCCAACTCAATCCTTGTTCGCGAATCAGCGAAAATTCGAGATCAACTTCTGAAATAAATAACATATAAGCGATAGCTAGGGTAATATTACCGCCACCACAAAATCCCGACATCACATCGCCCTATTGGTGCCAAAAAAGCAATATGTGCCTTCTATTCTCAATGTCACATAGAATCTTTTTGCACCAAGGGGGCTTTATAAGCCGCGCTTTGGAAAAACAGGGATTAATGTATGTGTGTTGCACTATTAGCCTGTATTCTGGTACCCTGCTTCTTTTACTGTTACGTAGTGAAAGGGGAAGGAACTGCAGACAATATTAGCCCGTAGATTCAACTTTTAAGGTATTTTTTTCAAAGGAACTCTCTGCGTATCGAAAATCCAGTAAAGTCGCAAAGTGTCGTCCCAGATTATCCGTGCAGTGAGGCGACACTTTCCGAACATGCATAAAGCCGAGATGAAGTTCAACTTGTCGAATACACGGCGGTTTAATTGCGTAGACGACTAACGTTGAAAAGAAAGTCAAATCGGAAATCGACAAAGGCCCGCTCTGCTATTGATGAGGATCGCTAGGTTCTCGAAGCAATCAGGACGAGCACATTCCTCGTGATAAACACGGTCTTCAAGTCTATAACCCATCATTGCATCTGATGGACCTTTACTTTCTCAAAGAAATCTCTAATTATCTATTTACTCAGGAAAACATATCAAATCGCGCTTATGATCTATTTGTTTCAAATTCTTCTGCAGAGATTAAACCATGATTCGCCACGCTCGGAGCGACATGCTGATAAGCCTTCCAAGGCATGAACAGTCAATGAATATACGATTAACGACTTGATTTTGAGTTGTTGGTGAAGTTGAATTACAGCCGTGAGCAGTTGATATGTAGCCATAAGACATGAAATGTTATTAAGAATGAATGTTTGCTTTAAAATTAAATTGTTTACGTGATAAAGCAAATTGCTCCAGTTTTGTATGAAACGGCGAGAAAGAGTTGAGTCTTTTTTTTGCAATAAAGTACAGACTTTATCCCCGCCCTGTGGAAATGTGGCTTACTGCATGAGCGCAAAGTGTCGTCCCCGATTAGCGAGTACGGGATGACTATTTGCCCCATCATCCTCGTTGAACAATACCAGCAATCGAAAAAAACAATTATATTAATTTTTATTGAACCTTATTTTACATTGCATATATTCTTACTAATGTTAATCAACACTTATATGCAATAAAAAACATGTCAACGTCCATCCAAAATAAATATATATAATTTAATGTCATTATTATTTATTTGTAGTTGTTTACCATATTCATTATATTGTTTTTCCGCCAAATATATGTAAAACTAATCATGTATTTAAATTAAGTGTGTTTGCGTAACATATCACATGCGTTTCTGTTTAAACATATGATATCATTGACTGTTGAACAGAAAGAAACGTAAACCGTTCGTTTCTTTATATTCCCCCACCCACTTTTGTCCACAAAGACGACAAACCAAAGACAAGATAATACTTATTATCTTTCTTTGCTGTAATAAATTTCAGATAATTTATTTCGTTCTAAATTCTTCGTCCAATTATTTGTTTCGCATAATCTTATGTTATAACTGCGACAGACACGCTTGCGAACAATATGAAAAGAACTGTATTCAACAAATCGAAAACAAAACAAAAAACTCATACATATTATTTATTTATTTATTTATTTATTTACATCTCATCAACACTATAGATTATACAATTCACATAGGTAAAACCATCATAAATGTGTTGCCAATCAATAATTTAATTTACAAGTGATGATAAAATCATCAAATTAACTTTCATAATTACATGACTAGTATTATGTATAGAGTACACTATAGGATTTTGGATACACCTGTTGATTTGATCATATGACATAAAGGGTGCATGAAATATGTTCTCATTTGGTCATTAAAAGAATCACAGATACTGTATGGCATAACATATAACCCACACATAATATCCAACTGATAGAAATGTTAACTGAAGTGCCACAACTGAGAGACCTCATACATCTATCAGCACTATTATTTTAATTATAATAACACAGCAAACACCCTGGGTTTGTCCTGTCAAATAAAAAAGTGTGATGTGTGACATCCCCTGCATGCAACCCAACAGTTACGAAGTCTACAAGTATTCTCTTAAAATATCATTATACATTCAGGCGTTAGAACGAATATAAAAAATCCCCCCATAATTTCTATACTGTTACCTTGGTTAACAATACTCTCTCCTTCTTAACTTTTAAAATCATAATAGAATTATATACAAATTCATATAGAGCTATGTAATTAAGCAGAAGTTTGTGACTTATATACAATTTCAAATCTAAGTTGAAGTATATAATTACAGGTTTTGGTGTTACCTTATGCAACCAATTTCATAGCCATATTGCAATTGTAATATTATGGCATGACACATATATTTAATTTGATAAATGCCTTTTAGAAATTTCAAATACATTGATAGCTTAATATAATGTTTTCCGGTTGAATGATTTGAAATGGACAGATCTATTTCCAAATAAATCTATACGTATCAAGAGTAAAATTTCGTGGTAGGTTATTCGACGATGGTGTTGTTTCGAAACAGGTGTTCGTCGAAGAAATAGCAGTTTATAAATCATCTTACATTAGAAACCGTTTCATCTTTACGACGTACCCTCACACATTTAAATTTGACATCTTTATGATGAATTGAAAAGTTAACCAATACAGGGATATGAAATATGTTCGAATTTCAAAAATAATAATTAAACAATCATTGGAGTAATTGGCTGTGACAAAACATGCCGGGAAATTTATTTTGCATCACACACTACCGAGATCGTTAAACGGAATTTTATGGTGAAGTGACGCGATAAAATTAAATTTTGCATATAAAATTTAATACTCAGCTTATGAAATACGACATCATAATTTGTTTATGTTTCGGATCTGTTTCTAGATATTAACGCATTTTGTACGATGTTTTTGTAATAATAATCAACTAAACGCATGCGCGCGGCATTTTTTTCTTATAATTCATATTCTAACAGTCATGATTCTCGCCGGTCTAACTACAGCTAAAGTCAGACATGCGTCGTAGTTAAATAACGCAAAAAGTAATTGCAATTATCGTAGCCAATCAAAATATAGTTATCATTCCAATCGAAATACTATTTGTCAAATAATGCTAGTACCGAACAGGTGTGTTTAATTCTTCCCATCTTTTTACATGTATGTGTTATTTATACTTCTTCCCAAGTATGTTTTCTTCAAATGTTTCTTCATAAGTATGTTTTCTTTAGATTTTCGTTAAAGTATTTATTATTAAAAGGCTGTTGACAAGTATGTGTCATTCCAATTTAATACCACTATTATGTTGTCCTTACATGTTCTTCACATGTATGGTTTCTTCACCTGTTCTTCTGTATTCTTTACAATTTCTTCACAGGCATATGATTCTATCCATTTTATAGACTAAATGAAAACATATGCTACGTTAATTCCTCAACTGGAGTTAAAACTAACATGTTGACTAGAGTAATCCTAGTTTTAATCAAATTGTTTGGGTGTTATAGAAGAAACTTTAGGGGTTATCAAACACGTACGGTCATATGCTAGTTGACACTTGTTAATTTATATCCATGGTTAAGTGTGTTAAACATTTTTATTCAAAATATGTTTTGTGCTAGATATGATCTGTTCTAAATGCAAAATATTATTTGAAACATATGGCTCTAAAAGGATTATACTATGGTCGTATACAAAACAAAATAATATCGATAATAATGATGTCGACATACAAGTACATCTTTAATACCTTCAGGCAAGATAACGACCTTACACTAGTCATAAAACATGAATATCGTGTCGTCTGCTATTAAAAACAAAGTCGATTCTTTTTTTAAATAAACTTGGTTTGTTACTTTTATTTATGAGTGCATATTTATGGGCATACCCACGTTTAGACAAAAAAGTATGGATGTTCAGCCAACATAATTAACTATTTTCAAACCGTTTAACGTACCGGTGCGAATTGTATAATAAAGACATTCGATGGAGAAAAACTAATTTCAAACGGGACGCCTCGCGAATTTATGTGTAACGATAACATTTTCCGCATTAACCATTTAATTTATAAAAAGCACTTTAAATGTTTTATTATATATGAATGCATACTTATAAAATCATATATAAGTGATATGATCTCAACTTATTCATTATGTTTAGTATTCTTTATAGGGCGGTATTTTCGAAACATTCAAGTTGCGAAAAGCTATTGAGAAAATGAAGATTTTATTAATTTTTGCGGGATCTTTTCGCACCATTGTACACGTGAACGCCATTTAAATGTCGGTAGGAAACAGTTTGCCAAAACGGCATTAAGCCGAAAATTGAAAAATGCCATACATTATTAATGACTTTGTATAATCGACGAACTACTTTATTATCCACAAGGGACGCAATTTAAAATTAATATAATGCCAGGTTGTTTGAAAAGTTAATGAGTGACATCGGTAATCATAATTTCCGCTCAATCAAATTTGTAATTAACCCTTACAGTGCGAGAACCGAGTTGTGAAGGCCTTTGCAAACAGTTTGGATCCAGATGAGACGCCACAGAACGTGGCGTCTCATCTGGATCCAAACTGTTTGCTATTCTGATAGTATTCTTTGAAAAAAAAATCGAAGAAAATGCTAATTTTAGAAATTCAGCAGACGACATTTTAGCAGACGACAAATTACCCAGCATGCAAAGGGTTAAAATGAAGCCTCGTTTACACAGATTTCCAGCTGAAAAGTATCGACCTAGATTAGCAAGTTTTTATTTATGTACGAATTATTATTTGAAGATTTCGTGATCATAAGGCTGACCATTGAATTTTGCTAGTTGGATATGTCGTCTATTCGTATCATTTGAAATAATTTTGACCGTTTAAAAAGCTTTAACCAAAGATTCTGAAAGGACGCTGTTACACGTCCGTGATTGTGATATGTCCTGCTCTGATGAAGCGTTTCGATTGCAACATGAGATAGCAATCCAAAAGAACCAAATATACAACGACCGACAATAATAACTATTCCGAGATTATCTGTCTAAAGATAAATCATTCGAAAAGTTAGAGGACCAGACAACAGTTTACGACATGTAGGCTTGTCATAGCGACTCATTTACGGCAGCAAGTCCGGACTAAATGAAAACTTCGATAATGATTGGTTAAGATTTGAATTTTAGTTCCATTGAAAATATTAGTTTATGTTTATATTTGATACTAATTATAGATAACATGATATGAATAATTCATCTCGTTCTAAATACCAGATTACCACAATGACTTCATCAGCGTCCGAACGCATTCATGTAGAAACGGCGATCATTAATTTTAATAGGGGTAATGAAGGTTGATATTCATCATAAAAGAGATGTATCCCTATTGACAATAATAAAGCTAGCAACACCTCTTGTAGGCAAGGACACCCTCATAAATAATGAATAGCATCGGTACTGACATTAATGGCGCAGGGAATGTGAGACCATAATTACTGTTACGAAGTAACAACGGAGCTCAAACTTTGGTGAATTTCAACCATAAATTACAGACCTGAACATGTTACATTCCGTCCCCCGGGTGAAAACGGACAAGTATCAAAAGGTATCATGCAGTAGTCTGTTTAATGCATTATACAGTATACTAGTACTTGTTCGCATATATGTGATGTGATAACGTTTCAATTAAATGTCAAATATCGTTTGTACATACCGTTGTTTGCGGCAAAAAGGTAACGGTTTATTTTGCAGATACGTGGCTTTATTTTTGCGCGTAGCACATTAACTATACATATGGATCGTTTGAAAACATCTTGGTGATTTCATATTTTGTTCAGAAATTATTTTGTCTAAGAATTCCACTTATGTCTTTCTTCTTGGAACCAGCGAGTGCGAGCATTCGAGCTTTGTAAACCAACCGCTAATCTTGGGCCCTTAACAATTTATCATTACAAGCAGCCCCATTGACCCCTCATTCGTTCCGATCATTGGAGAAGTTTGCACAACAGATAATCTTATGTTACGTCAACGATATTTTAGTTACTCGTGTATGGGCATTTACTACGTCATAGGCGTTTCGTCATACAATTTTCGCCGTAAGGAATGGGCCCAGAATGGATGATAACAGGTCATGACAGAAAAGAGTATTGTGACTCACCCTAATTGTAGTAAAAATGGACACACAAAAAACTTGTTAATACTCAATCATTTGAGGAAGAGTCATGTGAGTATTGGTTTCTTTAGAAATGAAATACACAAGTGTTGCTGTTGTTTGTTTGTTTGTTTGTTTGTTTGTGGATTTTTTAAGAACTCAAATAAAAAAATGCATAAAACATGTTTCGTTTAGTTGTTGTTTAGTTGTTCTAATAATATTGTATAATTGTTTTAAGTTAATAACTAGTGTTTTCGTTTTGTTTTGCTGTATTAACATTGAATTAAAACTATGTAAAGCTATTTAAAATGGGGCTGTGTTTTATATAATTTATATTTTAGTATATTTGAGTTTTGGAATCTTTTGTTTTCAAGTTATTACATATACTCACCTATCCACCCACATAACGCACATTGCAATATTGACATAGTGATTTAGTATGCTATTAACAGTTGAATATGTGTTGACAGTTAATAATAAACTAATTAAGTATATTAATGAGCATTTATTTACGGTATCGCGAACATTAACCATTTATTTATTCTTTGCTATTTTATAATGTTCATGGTGTCAACTAAACGTTATTTGAACTATTTAGCATGTCTTTTTGCATTAATTAAATTGATGTATTGGTCGGGTTTCATAATGAATTGTATCAAAGTGCATTAAACATGTTTTAATAGCGCTACAAAATAATTGTGAGTATCGTTTGGTAATAAAACAAATGAATAAATTAATCAGTAGATAGTTGTTGATGACAGAATGTTTAGAATTGTTTGTAGTTTAATTTCAAAGCGTTTTTATAAATTGAAATATACATATTGAAAAGCATCTACTGTTAAATGTTATCAAATGTGTTCCATAAATCGATTTTTGAAAGCGGATTGAATGGAAACAAATATTGTTTAACAAAATCAATTAATACTAGAATATCTGAACGTGCTAGTAAGTTATGTATTATTTATGGATGAAATGAATCTGTGCATATGTTGTGGTGAACCTCACAGCCTTAACTGTCACAGTTTTCTAAGCGAATAGTTTTCCTATTGAAATCGCATTACCTGTTACATCAATTCTAACGCGTTAATTTATAGAGTAGATTACATGTTGGGACATGATTTCTGAAGTCCACATCTGCTCGCATTTTGAATATTTGTTGCAAATGAAATACTCCGACATGTAACAAATGGAAATTGTTCTTAATTAGTGCGTGCCAGACTTATTAATGAAGCTAGAAGCAATTTATCAACTCTTAATCCGCGCCATTATTTTGATTCGGCTGATAATGTTCAAACCACGATGCACCATGTGTATTTATGTGTTCTTATAGTATCTGATTAAGCACGCAAGATAACCGCCTCTCTGACAATATCAATTTATTGTAGCATAAACGGTTTTTCTTTTTGATTAATAATTTTCAACATTATTTGTGAAAGTGCTGCCAAATTTATAACGATTCTAGTATTTTATGTTTTGACTTTCTCGGTTTATATTGTTCGCTTTTTCTAAGTTCCGGTTAATTTATAAGAGCCTTTAAATTGTAAAATTGTATTTTGAAAACAAAAAGTCCTTCTTTTAATTTAAACGAAATTCGTCTTCAAAGATTTATTGATGAATAAATAAATATGTTTAATGGTAATACTCAGAATAGGGTGTGTTTTAAGTATTATTTAGAAAAAATGAAATAAGTATAATTATTAAACAATTCATTAGCACACACGTCTGGGAGTTATAAATTTAAATCTAAATTATAATTTGACAGACAGTGCCTAAAGCTGGAAGGTCAATTTACCCGTTTACACTTTGAGTTGACGTTGACAGTTACATGTGCATGTGTCAGTTAACCCTTTGCATGCTGGGAAATTTGTCTTCTGCTAAAATGTCGTCTGCAGAATTTCTAAAATTAGCATTTTCTTCGATTTTTTTCAAAGAATACTATCAAAATAGCAAACAGTTTGGATCCTGATGAGACGCCACGTTCTGTGGCGTCTCATCTGGATCCAAACTGTTTGCAAAGGCCTTTAAAATTCAGCTCCAGCGCTTTAAGGGTTAATATTTCTAATTAAAATCTAAGTAACCGCTCACAATCGCTGTCACAACATGACAAATCACGCCGCGTCCCCTTTTTCACGCAATGTCTTTCCTTAAACGTTTACGTCATTGACGTAACCGATCAACAAACATTTATTAAGGCTTCGATAATTTCGAAATAAAAGTTAAATGGGAAGATTCATTTATTACATTTAAGATCACATTAATATTTTATGTTTGTTGAGATCATATCAAATTATGTAATATTATGTACATATATACGATTTGTTTGTGGCTGCGCGGATTTCTACTTCTTACCTTAAAGTGCTTTTGACGTTTACATTTATCAGAAAGTACAGACTACAGGTGTTGCTGTCGTACATGAAAATATAAGACATCATCAATGACTACGAAAATCAATAATAATAATAAAAAGTAAATAAATGAATAAATAAATAAATAAATACATTAATTAAATAATTATAATAATACTTATACTACTACTACTACTACTACTAATAATAATAATAATAATAATGATAATAATAATATTGATAATAATAATAATAATAATAAAAATACCATAATTTTAATTATAAATAAAATGAACTAGATTATATAAAATGAATCCCATGATAATGATGAAGAAGTTAATACTCTTATTTCTTACGCTGTTACCGTTGCTACTGCTGCTGACGATGATGATTTTTATTAATATGATGTTGGATGATAATGGTGTCGCTGCTGCTGAAGATGCTGCTGCTGCATTTGGAGATCATTATCATGATAATGATAATGAAAATAATAATGATGCTGCTGCTGCTGCTGCTGCTGCTGATGATGATGATGATGATGATGATGATGATGATGATGACGACGACGACGACGACGACGATGACGATGATGATGATGGTGAATGTTTGGATGATGATAAATAATAAGTCAATAATGTCGCGCATTCAAAAGTTCTCTACTATAACTGTGACCAAACAAACAGAACACCTGTAGAATGGTATCAAAATGATTCTATTAGCAGTATCATTAACGCGCCCTATAAATTATATCTCTCCGGTCTTTAAATATTCTCTTTATCACGAGCGGAAATTCGAAACACTCCGCTACTTTATAATTTAATTTCACCCCAGTTTAATTGATTTTAACAGCTTTTTGTGCGTCGCATTTCAAGCTAATGGAGTCTGTCGTTTAAGTGTTAAATTTCATCATAAAATCAAGTTAGCGCTTAGGGAATCTCTCACTTTCGAGTTGATAGGCCTGACATTGTGTTTGTTTCATGTTGAAAATCCCTCATTGAGTCTTTTTCTTGGAAAACGGGTTGTTTATAATGTATTGTCCCAGATGAGTTCGTGCAGTTCAGATCAGGGACTACACTTTCCGCTTTTATTGTATTATTCGTTTAAAGGCAGCTTTTTCTAAACGAAAATGCAGCCTAAGCAGACAGTGACGTCTCTGATTAAACTGTGTGGACTGCTAATCTGGGACGGCACTTTTCGCACATGCATGATCCCGCGTTATCCAGGAGCGCGATGAATATAGAGCATTCACTTTGAGTGACATTGTTGATGTGCTTTATATAAACGTGAATTCAGTTGCAGAATCTCTTAGTCGACCCTTTGCTACGTAAAAAATATACATAAAAAAGCAGTTAAAAATCAGCTTTCCACCCCACCCCTCTTACCTTTAAGTCTGACCTTGACCCTTATGTGGCTTTAATTACCACATGTGTTCTTCACGATGCGGAGGTTTTATTAATATTTCGCCCCCTTTGGTGCAAAAAGGTAATCTGTGCCATTGAAATAAGAAGCCACATGATACCTTCTTGCACCTATAAGGCGATTAAAAAATTTATGTTCACTCAAGCGAACAGTGGCGATGGCATTCGTGATGTTTTTACACGCGTAAATTTAAAAAATGACATTGACGTCGAGTTGACCTTAAGTTGTGGTGAAAGAAAAACGCCTTCTATACATCGTCCCACTGGCCTTGACATTTAGCAAAAAGTCGCATGAAAATCATCAGGGCCGTAGACAGGATTTTTTTTTCTGTGGGGGGGGGGGGGCGAGCCGGGGAGGGTGCGGGAGGGGCTCCCCGCCCGATTTTTATTTAATTGTGCACTTTCCAGTGTGAATTTTGATGCCTAAAAAATCATTTTGTGATATAAATTTATGGAATATAACAAGTAAATCAGCTCCTTTCTGAAGTCTAAAGCTTTAAACATTGATGTGAAATTTCAGAAATGTATGATGTTTGGTGAAAAAGGAAAGCACACGTTAAAACTCAAAAAACTTTATTAAGAAATGTATCATACAAAATTTTGTTTCTGGTCCACAACTGTTATGAACTTTGAAGGGTTCCTTCAAAGTACAAAGCAGTTGTGGAGCGGAAACGAAAAGGAGCCTGGGATATTTAAACTTAACGAGTAACATTGAACTTGAGGCGGCATAACTGCGTTCTAGTTGTCCACCTCGTCACAATGACCGAAGGTTTAAACATGTTAGCGTGTATAAGAGCTAGGGAACAGACTCGAATCTTGTACATATATACCGGAAGACGATTGGACAATATTTATTCCTTTACAGCTCCCCCCTCCCCGTTTCGCGTTGGCGAATTAAAAAATCACTACCGACCTGCTTTCCCAAGTTATTGTCGGGTAACCTTATTCTAACATATCTTACTTCAGGTCTAACGGATATGCTCGACAACATCGACCGCGTTCTATCTCTAGCCGATAGGCGAACGCTTGTGGAAGGATGCTGTATCAATCAATTAATTAATATTTTAAACATCGTTAAGCAATAAATGAACAATGGTTAATAACACACGCAAAGTTTAGCGTTTGAAAGAGAAGTAAACACATATTAAACATGTCCAAAAATGACAGACAATGATTTAATTATTGTTTATGGACTAGATGCATTTTGGCAGTTTATTTACATACATTGTTGTAAAGTTGCAATACAAGCCAAGATGGCGCCCATTACACACGAGGCCTATCTTACGGAGGATTCCGGATTTAGTCGATGTATCACAATTAATGCATTGTATGCGTTAACCTAGTTCTGATAGATAAATCAGAGACTGCACGAATTTAACAATTAAAATATATCACGTGTGATGCATTGTATCCGTTAACCTAGTTCTGATAAATAAATCAGAGACTGTCACATTGAATGACAATTTAAATATAAATCTTGACATCTAGGCAACCCCATGCAATATTGAGGCTACATTCTAGTATACAGGTTACATACCAGTATTAATGGCACAGCCTTTGGACTAGTTAGTGGCAACCGAACAATCTGGAGTCCAAAAGTCACGTGACTTAGATTAGATTTGATTTGATAAGATTCAGGCCCTTATTATATCACCAACAAAATGAGCCTCTTTCTGGGTAAACTGGGCTTAATGCATTCTTTAGTATCAGTGCGGCTCGAGACAAGAGACCGTATTCACCGAACAATTCATAAACTGAACGTAGTGGTGAATACTGTATTGGTGTTGTTTAACCTTAGGAGTGAAGTGCGATTCACACAGTTATATATTATTGCAGTATGGCCGTTTGATTAAAACAGAAAGCTCGCGTTTGCCTTTTTCGTTTCTTTCATTTAATATTTTTCATGCTGCAACACAATACTATGTCTAAGAGTAAAGAAAATTCTTTAAATTAGAATATTCAAGAATTTCTTTAATTTGAGTTAAACTTGTCATTTAGGACCTCTATCTACGTCATTCTTCTTACGTCATTAACAGTTTTGTTAATGACGTAATCACTAGTGGTAGTCTGTATATTTTCAAACGCTGCAAGCCTTTTTCTTGATTCTAAGTGTCTTCGTTATTCTCAAGTCTAAGAATGGGTAGGTGGATACGGGCCCTAATACACATTGATCTTGGAAGGATGATTCTGCCTGCCCTGAAGAAAGTAAACAAGAACAAGTGGAATATATCATGAGCTACCGGATAAGCCTGATACCGTAATTACTCTATGTTTTCGGACACTTAAAAATAATAAAGAAAATTCGTGTCCGAAAACATAGATAACAAAAATATAAACAAAATTTTGAGACATAAAAAACGGACGAAAACTCGTGTGTCCGAAAATAAAGAGTCACGAAAAATAATTATTTTTGCTAAAAAAGGGGTTGTCCGAAAACTTAGAGTGTCCGAAAACATAGAGTAATTACGGTAAGCTGCATCCGCGAAAAACATGAAGAGCATCGTAGAATAGTACTTGAGAGCAGAGACTCAGTTAAGGTTGAGAGCAGCGACTTAGTTCAGGTTACATTCCACTAAATCACTATGTACACCTCCGTGTTCCTTTCGAAAGTAGTGCCTATTCCTTAAGAGTTCATTTTTCTCTTCATGTTTAAAAGTCATGAAACGATCTTAACCATGTCTTTTGTGTACAAGTCTTCAACGTTTTGGAGGATTTCATTTTGAATAACGTTGAAAGATCAACTTTTGGGTGCGTTTATTGAGGAACTGTGCTTTTGTCGAAATCTCACTGGCATTTAGATGGGATTTCCTTAGAAGTTGCATGGCATATCTTTTATTACAATTTTTGACAAGGCACAATCTGAAATAAACAAAAGGCAAGAAAAGGCCTTAAAAGGTGGCCAGTTGATAATGCGACCGTATGGATATCGGTTTTAGTGTAAACTAACCTGTAGACTTGTTTGTCCGTTGAATTTTTCACCATTTACCTCCAGAGGTTACATTAAGTTAGATACACAGAGAATATTACTGAAAACGCTGAAAACAAATATGGGTTATTTTCGTTATATCTGTTGTTTTTTTAAACGGTACGGAACACTGTTTTAATGTAATATAAACAGGCCAGAAGTAAAACGACCACAAAAATAACAACGCACAACAGATTGGAAAGAATGCTGGATCATCAACAGTTAATTAAAGACCTAAATTGCCATCTGATTTCATGGGCATTACGTCTGCAAACAAATTCATTTCTAAAGGCGACACAAACATCAAGAGCCTAAATCGATGAAGCGTGATGTAAGCAGAGGAAGTCGAAAGCGAGGCTGGCTACGATACTTAGGGGCTTTTGTCGATAGACAATCGTTCACGGAAACGCGGAATGAATGAACATGTAATCTAAAGTAAACAATTCTGGTAAAGAAGTCAACTCTGATTACAGGACCGTCGGAAAGTTGACATGAAAATTGAAAATATTATATACAAGTTAATTACACTAGTTGAGTACGTACACAGATGGCAGGATTGAAATAAATAGGAGGCGGAATGCGTTGGGAATAGGGGGGGATAATTAAGCTTATGGTTACAGGGTATTTTGCGAACTTACGCAAAGTTTAGTTTGCGACTAGATGATGCAGTTTAACTTAAAACCCTGAAATATATTGCCCGTATGTACCCGTAAAAATAGGAATAACGAAACAGGCAAAGGCAATTAATGGAATAAATACTATATAAATTCAGGTCGCCGTGGTGTTATGGAAATGGTGTTCGCCTAGCGACCGCAAGGTCACGGGTTCGATCCCCAGCGAGGGAGCGTTCTTTAGATCTCCCCCATATACACTAAGTACTGGTTCTAGGCCCAGGAAACGGACTCGAGAGAGCGTTTATATAAGCCTTAGGCTTTCGATGCAATCGAGCTAAAATTAATAGGTTTAAACTAAACAAATTAATGGAATAACGGAGTATTAAGTTATAAAATATAAAGGCTCTTACGCATGGTTGTTTCTTTGAAAAATGTTCTGCACTTTAAAAAGCCATCATCCTGTCCCTCATGTAATAAGCGATATGTTTCGACTTGTTTTTAATCAATTTTTTGCTGCAGTGGAATAGAAGCAAACCTGATTAAATGAAGAAAAAGTTGAGTGTATATTTAATAAATGACACAGAAGAGAACATGTCTATTTATTTTTTAAGGTGAGTCATAATTGAAGCTTCATTTTCTTCATTTTCAGGTGAACGTTCCGCCATTGCAATTCAAACGATTTCATGCCACCTTGGACCGTATTTCAATTTGACAACAATTGCCTGCATAGCTAAGGTCAGATTGACGTTAAAACGCGCGCCCAACTGTTTTCCTGTTGTTAAGCAACCGCAAAGATGTTGCTGGAGCGCGCCTAAATGTTCTGTTTATGTCTCTTTTTTATCAGACGACAACTCAATGTCGTAAATTCCACAGCTCGTTGCCGTACTCCGTGAAATTAAGCCACGTGTGGCCGTTAAACATATTACGAATCTGCAATTCACCCCATTTGTTCCGTAAATTGTTTCGATTGTTAATAAAAATTCGTATATTAGGTCCAATTGCCGTACCGCAGAGAAAATCTGTTTAATTCGCCGATTTTCGACAGAAGACATCAAGGTTGAAGGTGGAAAGCAACATTTTTGGTCGGAAACCGTTTTTCGTAAATCAAGCATAGAATTCTCGTTGCCAATCATTTGCGAAACGCTATTGACGAATCTTGAAGAATGCGATTGCCGTTTAAGTCAAAGTTCGAAAAACAAGACCTTACATAACATGTCTTCAAGAAGCTCATCATGTCGTGCAGTCATACAAACGGTTCTATTTCCCGCAGATTAACCTGACAAATCAGTTCGCACTTTGATCTGTTAAAAGGACCTTTTCACGTTTCGGTAAATTGACGTAATTGAAAAAAAATGTTCAGATTCGTTGTAGTTATGATATTTGTTAGAAAACAGTAATACTGAAAATTTACCATGTTCTTAAATATCCATTATATGCATCTTTTGACGATTTAAAAACGCGAAAATTATAAAGCGTTGCAACAGAAAACGATTAAATAATTTGGAAAGTTCTGTTGTTGATGTTATATTTTGTGATAGTACTAGGATTGCTGTTATATAATACATCGTTCGTGGTATCAGCACAGATGGCCAAGTGGTCTAAACGATAGACTTTTACTCCATGGGTCAGTGTTTCGAGCAATTTGAGGGTTACTTTTTATGCCCCCACCACTATAGTGGGGGACATATTGTTTTTGCTCTGTCTGTTGGTTTATTTGTGTGTTTGTTTGTTTGTTTGCGCAAACTTTAACATTTGCAATAACTTTTGCAATATTGAAGATAGCAACTTGATATTTGGCATGCATGTGTATCTCATGGAGCTGCACATTTTAAGTGGTGAAAGGTCAAGGTCACGGTCATCCTTCAAGGTCAAAGGTCAAATATATATCTTCAAAGCGGCGCAAAAGGGGACATAGTGTTTCTGGCAAACACATATCTTGTTTTTCTTTAATTTTATTATTTGTTTTAGTGGAGCTTTTTAGATCAAATGTTTTCATTTATCAATATCAATCATTTAACTACAAACTTTAATACATGCCAACATCTGTAAAAAAAGCCCCTTTAAAAAAGTTTGAACACCACAAGTTTGTACACCATTCTTGAGGCCAATGGTTTTTATTCTCACTTGTTTTAGACATTAAAAAAGAAAACAGGCCACTAACAGACGAAAACGAAATAACAATTATAATCTTATAATAAATTTGTATTTAAAATTGTCATAGGAATAATGTTACAGAAACACAACATATAGTCTGCTGCGTTTACTAGTATTAGTTGCTATATAAACATTCAAAGGTCCATAATTCTGCCGCAGCCAAAATGTCATGCTTTGCAATCATCTAAATATTATTTGCATTCAGCGCTAAATGTTTGATTGGTATCCTTTAATTGGACAATTTCAGGAGGTACGTACAAATATAAGATAAGATGGCTTATTAAACACAATACAACGTCAATATCTAAAACTTTATAAACATATTTTACTACTACAAATGAGAATGTTAAATAAAAAATAAAATATTAAATATATAAGAGTAAAATATATCTTAGATATCATTGCTATGGTTGTTATAAAGATGTCATTTTGCAAATCTAGTGCCAATATAACTTCTAATTGGAGCAAACAACTGAATAGAATTAAAGTTGCATAAATACAAATTATACAGAAGTACAAAAGAAAAGATGATTAAAGGGTCCTTTACACGTTTTGGCAAATTTACAAAATTGAAAAAAGTTGTCTCAGAATCGCAAATTTTCGTTTGAGTTATGATATTTGTGAGAAAACAGTAAAACTGAACATTTACCATGCTCTACTATATCCATTATATGCATCTTTTGACGATTTAAAAACCTGAAATTATGAAGCGTCGTAACGCGAAACGATTGAATAATTTGGAGAGTTCTGTTGTTGTCGTTTTATTTTGTGAAACCACAAAGATTGCTTACATAAAGTATAAAATACGTCTGTCATACATACTTGGCAGGATGGACGAGTTGTATAATTCGTTTTTCTCCAGGACTCCATGGGTCACTGGTTCAAGCCCTGCTGAGGTTTACTTTTTTTCTTTAAAAAAAAAATTTCTTGATTTTTTACTGGAGCTTCTTAGATAAAATGTTTATATTTATCAATATAAAGCATTTAATGACAAACTTCAAAATATGCCAAAATCTGTGAAAATGCCCTTAAAAAGGATGGTATAGTGAGTATGGTTGTATTATGCATAAATAAAGCAATCTATTCCACCCATAAATTTCCTGTTATACTAGCGTTGAAAATATACCGTCTGATGAGCTTTGCAAACTGGATATTTAACACTTATGATTCAGCTGTTAAAATACAATGTATCATATTATGATAGCAGAAGCAGCTACTAGATACTCTTATCTATAAACTCAAAATCATGCAAGAAAATGGGAATCCATTCAGTATTAATACGAGATGCTTAAATTTTCTCCTAAACATTCAGTGTATTATTGTACAAAATTTAAAAGGCATGTCCATCTACTAGTGACTGCTTCTTGTATGTGACTGGAATAACCATGAATATCTAAAAAAAACTCTTATTTTCTTAACACTATTTACACAATTTTGAAAATTGAACACATTTAAAGATGAAACTCTACGATACAATTTTCTTTTTCTTTCTACTAACCAATTTGTCGTCATCTGACATATAATCATTATTTGTAATCATATTATTGTGTGCAAAGTCTAGGTCTTTGCTTATATCACTATATAACGGACAATCAAATAACACATGTTTTCATTTTCAACATAATTAGGACAATTAAAACATGTTCTACTTCACACATCAATATTTTCATAGCGACCTGTTTTTATTCTTAGTGGCGCAACACCACACCTAACCGTTTTAAAAGATGATCTATATTGAAATGGCATATTACACGTAAGATAGTTTTCTGTACAAAACGGTGATTTAAATTTTCTGTAAGTTCTTCGTTTATTAGCACCATTTTCTCTTATAGCATTTCCAACAATAGCGTCCACTTATTCTTTTCAAAATATAACAATGTCACTTCCAATATTGATATAGTAGGTTTGGCATTTCCAATATTATTCTATAATACATGAGCACTATTAATTTCTGATAAAAGTTTCTTCAATCTATAAAAACCATTTTTAACATTGCAAGCCTTGGACCAAATATATAGACAGATTTATTAATTGTATTATCATTCATACTCATTACTCTAAAATACTGTCTAAATACTGAAACCCACCGTCTAACAATTGGTGGTTTCCAACCCATCTCTCCAATTACAGCAACATTCGGAATATACTTTCCAACACCCAAGAAATATCGCATAGCTCTATGATACACTGCATTTATGCATGAATATGATCTATCACCCCATATTGGGGCACTGTAATTGATTATGGGCCATATCAATGAATCGTATCGTTTGTAAATGTAGAGTAGTGAAAATCACCAAATGCCTTACTTTTGGATATAACAAGACCGAGTGCTCTTGAAGCAGACATTGCAACAGATTTAGCAATTTCATTATAATCTAAATATTCATTCAATGCAACACTAAGATACTTGTAGCAATGAACAATATCCAGCTTCTCAAAATTAAATTTTAATATATGTTCAGTTTTGGAGATACTGCTGGCTCTGAAGTGAACAATATTAGATTTTTCACAATTGACAGTCATTTTATTTTGACTACACCAACTAGCTAAAGCATCTAACATAGTTTGAAGGCTCGGGCATTTTCTGCCAACAGAACTATATCGTCAGCATAGAACAAAATGCATATTTTTTTTTTCTCCAGTACATACACCTTTGTCTAAATTATTCATATGCACAGCTAGATCATTAATGTACAAGTTGAACAGCATATGAGATAATGGGCAGCCTTGTTTTAACCCACATTTTACATCAAACCACGATGTATCAAACCCGTTCAGGCGTACACAGTACTTAACATCATTATATAATGATGTTATTGCATGGAACATTCTACCCATTATCTCCACCTGCTGATGCAACTTATTCCACAGAGATTGACGGTCTATGAGATCATACGCTTTTCTAAAATCTATAAAAGCAGTAAATGTTTGTAATTTCTTAAGCTTTCGTGTTTCAATAATACTTGTAAGGGACTGTACTTGATCAATTGTACTTCTACCCTTCATAAAACCAGTTTGTTCGTCACATATAGTAGTATTACTCTCGGTCCACTTTATCAATTTATTATTTAAAACAGAGCATTTAAATAACTTACGTTCGCAACATACGTCACGCCAACTGTTCCAATAAGTCAAGAGGCTTTACAAGTTACAGGCATACAGCCGCATTTTAATGACTGATGGGACAATGACATTCATTGGAAAAGTTGTGCAGCCAGTGTCGGGACAATTAAAATTCATCGGATAAGTTGTGCAGCCAGTGCTAATATAAGTGGCTGTCGAAAGAATTATACATTGGCTTGAAAAGTTTCGAAATGTGTTCTTAGTTGTTCATAATCCTCGTCGTTTTTATTTAACAATTTTTGTTTCAATATTGGAAAATGTAAGTGCAATTGATATTTTATATAACTGTGCTTTTATCGATTCTCTATCAATATGCAGAAAATTACATCCAAAGCAGTCCTTGAAGCAAGTTGATTTAGTTTTACAATTGCTTGGTGAAACATACAATGCACACGATGCCATGGCAGATGTGGCGGCACTTAGAAAGTTGCTCCAATTTGTGAATTTGTTTTCAAAAGATCTAATGACCCACAGCTTTTCCCCGTTTGATGTGTCAAAAAAAGGCTCTCAACAGTGCTTAAGCCCAGAACTGCCCAACATTGAGCCCATTCATTTCATGAAGTGTAATGAAAAGACCTTCAGTTGAAAATATTGCTTGGTCAGGGATAAAACTTGTGTATTTGACAATGCTTAATAACAGGGGTGAAGAGGATGCAATACGTGATGTTTTCATTTAAAAAAATGCTGAAGGCTTGCCTAGAGTCACTTATTCTAAGAAAGTATTACAGGAAGTTGTTTTAAAAATATGTAAGTACTTAAAGTATGATTTGAACGAAAATTTCAATTACATTTTGTTTTTATTTCAGTACCTTCAGTAGTTTTTCAGTAAATTGAGGAGTCACATTGTGTGCATTTCTTAATTTATTTATAAGTAACCGTGATTTCAACTAAGGTAAGAAACATCGTACTGCATAATCTCAATAATGCCCTTTATAAGTGCACAAAATGTCATCAAAGCACCCTTTGTACTTTTTGAGTTACCGTAGGATCCTTTTTGTGTTTCTATTTTTAGTAACAGTGACCTGATCAATCACATATGGTGAAACATGAAGGGTTGTACTTAATCCCTACATTGCCTTTTATATGCATGCCAAGTTTCACCATATTTGCTTGAGTATTTGTAACTAACTGCTGGATATAGTGTAGAAAGCCCTGTCCATGTCAAAGGAAGTTATAAGTATACCCTTATTAAGTTTAGTTATAACATTTTGCTTTAATACTTTTTGTTAGTACATTGTTATTAAATGAATACAAGCTTGTTAGATAGGTGGTCATTTGAATTTAAATCTAACAATGTTAATGATCTTGGTTAAGAGAGAAAAATACTTAGTATACAACTATGTAAAAAAAAACAATTTTCAGACCTACTTATGCTTCCACCCCCACCCCCACCCCCACCTCACCAACGCCATCCCTACATTGGCAGATTTAGCATAACTGCATAATGTATTAAATATAATGTATAAAGAGAGTAAGAATGTTGAAGGTGTTAACTGAATTGGTAAATGACTCTGTTTATTTTGCAAATTTTGACCATTTGCCATTATGTGGTTTTGAATTTCTTGAAAACTATTTCTTATAGTCCTATTAGATTTTAGTGAATTGTTCAAAATATACACGGTCAAATTGCTTTTTTTACTTTGATTTAAGCTGATCACCTGTCTCTGCCAAAATATAAATGTTCAAATTCCAAAGAAATGACATACAACTTATAAAAACAATAAAAAAATTGTATGGGTGATTTTTGCATACACGGGCAGAACTTGTAGTTTTGAAGGACGTTACATAATAAATAAGATTTTTTTTCATTATTGTTATCACTCAATTGTCTTGTATTATATTATTTTATTATCTAAAATCATATCCTGTACTAAATATACAAACATTGTTAACAAAAAATGCTAAAAATATGAGTTTATTGAATTTATTTATCCCCAGGGGTAATTTAATTTAGAAGAAAATTCAAATTATGGGTCATCATACTGAAAAAATCACGAAATTGTTTTTGCATGGAAAGCCACCCTAAAACTGTGTAATAAGACAACATATGGTATGAATTTCATGAAAATAATACTTTTAATGGGTTTTGGAATATTGCCCATTACAGTTGTACTACCTTAAGTTCAGACTGGGCTTGATAGACACGGACAACGCAATGTCGAATGTCTCTCTTTGTGGAGACATATCAACGGACCTCGCTCTGCGAAATGCATCTGCGTAAAGTGCCGGCCAAGAATAGCCAGTGCATGGCGCCAGGCTTATTAGGGACGAAACTTTCCGCTTTCAAATTTTTCGTTTTTTGTTTTTTTTTTTCCAATTTTTCGAATTTCGAATTTTTCGTTTCATGGAAGTGACTTTTAAACGAAAATCCTTTTTAGGCGGAGAGTTTCGTCCCTGATTAGCCTGCATGTACTGCACAAGCTTATCATGGACGACACTTTACGCACTTGCATTAAAATCCCATTGACCACAACGTGTCTCGTTAATCAATTCCGTGTGAGATCTGTTTTAGCGGACATACACATTCGGTTTGGTTGTTTCATTGTGGTGATTTTACGGGAAAATTAACGGCCTGATAATAAACATGTTTTTGTTAGCTTTTTCTTTAACATTTTTTCCAACTCGACCTGAAAAAAACAATACAATAGCAACAACAATACGTAACATCTCTCGCTTAATAGAAAATATCATTTTCATTTGGGCTTGAAACAACAATAAAAACACGCAATATAAACAATCCGATAAAGCAATTGAACTTAAATCCCGGCACTATTGCCTTAAAGATGATTTTAAATTCTGCCTGATAAACAAAAAACAAGAAAAACACGCAACATAAACAGTCCGATAAACTAACAATCGGACAGGGCAGTGAATGGGGAGGAAGTTAGGGGTTGAGGAAAGAAGGAGGCTCGAGGGGAAAGGAGCGGAGGGGAGAAAATGAGAGATGGAAGGATGGGAGGGAGGGAAGTAGAGGGACGGGACTGGAGGGAGGGAATGAGAAATAAATGCATTGATGGAGAGAGGGATTAGGAGCGGGAGTGGGGAAAGAGAGGTCGGGGATTGAAGTCAGGCAGGAATGATCAGGTAGGTTCAAGTGTGTAGTTTTGTTCTTGACAATTTGGTAGTTTCGCGTTGTTTTTTTGTGAAACATTAACACTATGTGGCTTTCTTTCAGCTTGATTAAATTGATGAGTGCAAATCACGCGAAAACTGTAATCTATGAACGCTCCACACAACATCGTGTGCCTGTTCCCATAAATGTCCATAACGCGCCCTAATCTTATGCATAATAATCTTAATGAACATGCATCAATTTGTTTAAGATAAATTCATTTCAACACTAAATTTGTCCGTACAGTCGCCAGTAGTTAGCCTAACAACATAGTTGTCTGAATACCTTTACCTTCAGTGGAATTACTGTTCACATTAGCAAGAGATTCATATCGTTGATTGTTGATTTGTCTTCATGATTAATTAAACATTTAATCACAATATTTAGAATAGTTGTATAGTGAGTAGTAACACTAGACAAACTGGAATTACCATGATGATAATAGTATTTATAATGAGTAACATTTAAGGACGGCGAGGATGACGATCATTTCCATGATAATTGGATGATGATGAAGACGTTTATTGTGTTTGTTTTTTTTGCATTTGCTGATGTTGTTGGTGATGATGATAATAAGGATCATGATGATAATGATAATGAGGATCACGACGACAACGATAATGAAGATGATAATGAAGATGAAGATGATGATGATGAACGACAACAACTACGACGATTGTAGTAACGACGTTTATTTTCATGTCAAATTAAAACGTTGCTATTCTGCCGATATCTAAAAAGCATATTTGCTGGTAGGCGCGGCATGTTTTCGTAGGGCGTGGACCAGAAACCGCGACCAATCAGAACAGTCGAAGATTCATATGAGGTTAGAAACGACTAATAACGTTATCGAATGCGTGTGAAATTAATGCGAGACTCATTGTTCTGTAAATGAGTTATGTATTCTCATATATGTTCTACATGTGAACATAGAAATCATTCGAAAGCAAGACTCTTATTTTCCGTAAATATTTGTACATAGTTAATGATTACATTAAAAAAACACTATATATTATCAGGCGCACATGTTTATTTAAATATATTTGTCCGAAAGTAAACTTTCAATGATAATAACGATGATGAGTTTTAAAATGTATAGCACTTGCAAATGATTTAAAATAATTATTTTCTTGTATTTTGGTAGATTTACATATTATGTATACGTATATTAAATCATGATGATATTACATGGCGCATTAAATGTTGACCTATGTCAACGTTTGGCTTTTAAACGTTTAGACTACGTTTAGAATATACACCATTCAATAAAAAACATTTCACACATTGTTTTTTTCAGTCATATAGACAATTATCATGTACAATAATCGCAAAGCTTTTTAACCCTTTGCATGCTGGGTAATTTGTCTTCTGCTAAAATGTCGTCTGCTGAATTTCTAAAATAAGCATTTTCTTCATTTTTTTTCAAAGAATACTATCAGAATAGCAAACAGTTTGGATCCAGATGAGACGCCACGTTCTGTGGCGTCTCATCTGGATCCAAACTGTTTGCAAAGGCCTTTAAAATTCGGCTCCAGCGCTTTAAGGGTTAATATTCTGGTATAACATTGTTTGACTTATGTACAGCACAGTTAGATGTACCCTAAACTGAGTTTTATAAATTTACTTTTTACACGATAGACGAGGTATTTCTCACTTCATTCATGACGTTCAATGACAAAAATCTTCACAATTTCTTAGCAACATTCTTAACATGTTATTAAGCATAATACTAAAATACTTGAACCGCGCTCTGGGAAAAAGGTGCTTAATGCTCTAGCATGGGAAAAAGTGCTTAATGCTCTTGCATGGGAAAAAAGTGCTTAATGCTCTTGCATGGGAAAAAAGTGCTTAATGCTCTTGCATGGGAAAAAGTGCTTTATGCTCTTGCATGGGAAAAAAGTGCTTAATGCTCTTGCATGGAAAAAAGTGCTTAATGCTCTTGCAGTCCGCACAGGCTGATCGGGGACGACTATTTCCACCTTAACAAGATTTCCTTTAAGAAAAGACTACCTATAACGAAAAATACCATGAAAGCGGAAAGTTTCGTTCCTGAGAAGTATTTGCGGACTGCACAAGCGAACCTGGGACGACACTGTACTCACGTTAACTCTCTGAGCGAGGCACAAATAATATATATCCTACTGTTCCGGTTCAAATATGTGGAAAAGAATTTTTTTTAAGTCTAAAACCTTCGCGCAGTCCCTTTAACGGTAACGAAATCCGCGCAACTAAACCGCACTTTTATAAAGATGTTCTTTTTGAAATTTGCGACACTTCTAACTTGCAACGATCAACTCGAAAACAATCAATGCATGTGCGTAAAGTGTCGTCCCAAATTAGCCTGTCCAGTCCGCACAGAGACGACCCTTCCCGCAAAGAGTGGATTAGCACTAAAAAGAGATTTCCTTTAAACGAAAAATATCATTAAAGTTGAAAGTAGCATGCGTTAAGCCC
Source organism: Dreissena polymorpha (assembly GCF_020536995.1). Classification (NCBI taxonomy): domain Eukaryota; kingdom Metazoa; phylum Mollusca; class Bivalvia; order Myida; family Dreissenidae; genus Dreissena; species Dreissena polymorpha. The sequence continues at coordinate 29,216,568 of NC_068369.1, forward strand.
CCTTTTCACAGAGAGCCACTCAATTACTTATTTACAGACATCGTTAAATTTATCCGTTATTCTCAGTTTCATCCCTCATAATAATCATATACGATAACACCGTAGAGCATCGGTCCACGCTAATCCAACGGAGCGGAAATTAATTGCTCATTCAAAACGTTCATCGAGCATCATGGCACCAATAAAGTTTTAACGCGAACAAATAACACAACCGTAATTACAAAACTACTACTTGAAAATTTCATCGTCGCTTTATCAGCGTCTTCAATCTTGTTCCCGTTTCACGTAATCATGTAAATCACTGACAAACTGTTTTCATAGCAAGTGCAAAACATTACATAACAAGTGTAAGTTCTCGTTTTGCTAATGAACCCGAATGTTCTCCGCTTGTTTACATTTCATTTTCTCGCTTCGGAAGTGTATATATTTAGTATACTGTAACCAATACTGTACGGTGTGGGTTTTCAATCTGCGTCGCAGGAAGTTAATTTTCGTCACTCGGGACTTAACGAATCAGAACGAGGCGGTGACGCCAGTGGGTGGGGAAATGAGCCGTGTTATTCGCCACCATCTTGTTTACGCTCGCAGTTAATGTTACTCTCTGAACAAGTGATGATTTCACGTTCCAAGAAGTTGTCTACATCGGACTTTAATTGCTGGAAACACAAATGGTTATACATGAATTAAAATAAACACAAGTTTCGCACAGCAATTTTTGCATTTATTTTTGCGGCCATTTGATCTAAACCAGTAGGATATACTAGGCATCATGGCAATTTTGCTGCTAATGATAACTCGTGTACTATTATAAAACAGTTTGGGTTTTATAGTGTGATGTATGGTGTTTGGCCATTGGTAACTCGTCGTGAATAACGGACAATAGCACCGCACTTTGGTGTTCACCCATTTCTGGTGTTCATCAACAAAATGCACTTACCCAAAATGGCGATGATGATGACGACGACGACGACGTTGATTCATTCAACTTTCACATTTTTTGTGTGGCAACTCTTGGTATTTTGCATTTTACCGATAAAACAATTCCATCGTTAGAAATAAGACATAATCCTTCCTGTATGCCATCTCGTCTGCTATGGATTTTAGAAGACGACATCAAAGTTCAAAAAATGCGCCTAAGTGACAAAATTATTATTCCATCGTTAATCAAAAGACATAAAACTTCTTATATATAAGTTCGTCTGCCAAGGAGGTGGTGGTTTCAGCAGACGACTGGAAAGTTAAAAACATGCGCCCAAGCGACAAAATACCCCTACGAGTCGATAATTTGTTGACATGTCTGTGAAAATAAAGACGCAATGACATTATTAGCAGGTTCCGTGTTGGAATACGAGCGAAGGCGCGAACTGATCAGAGCTTCCTCTCTGGCAATTACAAAACAGACGAACTCTTAAGTCACAACGTTAACTGTTTTAAAGTTAATATGATAAAGTCGTCGTACATTCAGTTATAAAAGCGTTTTATTATAATCATTATTTGTATAAGTAGTAGTACTTTTAGTAGTATTAGTAGAAGTAGCAGCAGTTGTAGTAGAAGTAGTAAGAGTAATATAGGATTACTATTATTATTATTATTATTATTATTATTATTATTATTATTATTATTATTATTATTATTAGACTTAAATGCACGTGAAAACCATACACATGTATATTTAAACATATATTTGTGTACATGTTAGAACCTATTTACCCAAACGTTATCATTACATTGACCACGTAACAAAATAACCGTTGTTTGTTAATAGTTTGAATATTTTATGGTGTCTTTGCCAAGTAGACATGAACGGTTGTATATTTATTTTGATTGGCGCAGGTTTTTAAATCACGAATGATGATGTGTAATTTGCAACAGCGTTAATTAACGTGCTTCATTAATAACAATCAATCTGATGAGTTCAGTCTACAGGCGAGGGCAAAAGACGTTTGACCGACCTTTCACTTCCGCACCTATACGGAAATTTCTGTATTTTTTTTTTCAATAACTATGCGTTATCACTTCATGCATACGCAATGGCGTTGTAACTTTATGGGCTAAGGACGTTTGACCGAATTGTTCTTTGCGCACCTATACGGAAATGACTTTTTGCCATAACTAAACGGAAATTATTGCATCCTTTTCTTTTGCAATAACAATGCAACATCACGTAATGGTGTTGTTTCTTTATTTGACATGATGATCTCTTTTTCAATTAATGAGCCTCGTTCTGTAAAAACCGGGCTAAATGCATTTGTTTTAAGTGTCGTACCAGATTTGCCTGTGAAATCCGCATATTCTTATCAGAGACGACACCTTGCGCCTAAACTGGGTTTTCGTGAAAAAGAGGCTACCTTTTAATGGAAAATAAAATACAGACGTATGAATGATGAGCAAATACATTCTATATTTTCACGGAGCATTTCACGAATCATTTTCTTAATTATATGTATTTCGGGTGAAAAACTAACCTAGTATTTTGTGTTGTTTTATCAACACTTGTTTGTCTATAATAAGAATAGAAAGTGTGCCTTTAGGGGTTATTGGCACACTTGGTGAATTATTTGCACGAGGGCTTTAGCCACACTTTCTCCATATAATGACCTGTTTATTGCATATGTTCATCATATACATATCAACCTATTTTTCCTTCACTAAAATATATTACCGAACCAGCTTTCCGTACTTTTACTTTTATTCAATTGATGACGCAATTTATGACGTATCTATCTTGTATGACGTAATTTCTGTGACGAAACACTCCAGTTTCAGCTTGACTCTCTGGGTTTTAACGACAACAATTCGGACGTTGTGATAAATCAATTTTAGCAGTAAAATATTTATTTAAAAAAGCGAATTCAAAACGTATTTTGGATTGTGTGTTTTAATGTATAATTGGAAACTTCAAGAGGAATTAAAGAAATCAGTCCGGCTTCTCAGTTATTTGAGGAGGCCAACTTGTTTTTTTAAGTATTTGTAACAAGGTGAATTATCTGCTCAAAACAATATGGATTTATAATTTGATGGCCACCACTTAATTTTATATTTTGATATTATGATGTAAGATAAAGTTTGACATTTAATAAATGCTTTCGAGCCATCTTTAAAACCTGTGAATGTCCGATATTGTTTTTTTCTTTGTGTTTTCGTTTTTTGTTCATTGACAAATTCATATGTATCAGGTTCTGCTAAATTATCTCCATTATTTTCAATGATGCTGTCTAAATCTAGTAAACGATTCGATAGCGATTTTAGAACCCGTTCAGACGCCATTTTGTTTTGAAGCTCCAGTCGCCAATTACGTAACGTCAACGCGTGCCGACGATCCGCCGTTACTGGACAACAGGTGCGAGATAACCGGAAGTTTGCAAATAACCGGTTATTTGCACACATGCTCAATACCGAGATTTTCACGAGTTATTCGCGAAAAAACGGTCAATTTTGTTACTAAATATAGTAACATATGCAATAAATGAGTGTTCCTGACTTGAACGATTCCAAAAATTAAGCTTTCAACACGGAGCCGTTTCGATATCCCGGTTGGAACCGTAGAAATGAAATCGATATCCGCAAAATAGCTCGCCAGCACGCGGTAATGCTAAAACAAGGCCTCGCAGGCTGGATCGCGCTGACATGCCGGGCCGCAATGCTGAGCGTCAATCGGTTTTTTAAAGGTCTTCGCGAATAACATTATTTCTTTCGTCATGAAATGAGCGAATGATGATTTATTTCTGCCACGGCTATTCGTTTTTCTCGTTATTGGTCGCTCTTAATATTCCTAACCGTTTTACCGTGGACGTAGAAGAACTGCGTTAAATTGAGAACAAAATACTCTCAACAAGGCATGCGCATGCGTAATGTAGTGTTTCCTTCCAATCAATATCTCGCACACACCGTCTGATTTTTAATGTATCACTTAATTTGGCTCGACAAGTAGTCCCTAGTCACGTGGCTTTGTGACATGTTCAAAACCTTTTAAACGCAAGATACATTTATAACATTAATTAATTTACTTTCTTTGTAAGTTAAAACAATTCTACGCTAAAATTGTTTTTCGCTAAAAGTTGCTCGGACTCAAACATGTTTATTTCGATATTGGTTTATCATTATTTTAGCCTCGCTCTAGAAAACGGGTTAAAAATAAGTTCGTTAAGTGTCATCCCTGATTAGTTTGTTTGTGTTTATTTTTGGTGGGGAGGGGGGGGGGATTTTCATCGATGTTACCCTGATGTTATCTGACACATTAACCACACCCCCGTAGACAAACACCCTATCAACTTGGTCACGGACCAGAGTCATATAATAATGTAAGAAAACCACGTAACAGCTCATCCTGTGGATTATTGTCATTGTGGAGACGTTGGGACGATACGTTTTTACAACAAGTTGTTTTTAAGTCAGTTGTCTGGTCTCATACTGACTTCATAAAAATGAATAAAATGGTGACAGTAGTAGTAGAAGTAGTAGTAGAATTAGTAGTTGTTGTTGTTGATGATGATGCTTTTGTTTTTCTTCATTTGTTTTCTTGTTGTTTTTCTTGTATTTTTTGTTGTTGAAGCAGCAGAAGCAGAAGGCGCAGAACTAGTTCATGCAGTAGGATGATGAGCAATTTAAGAAACTACGACAGCAGTAATCGTCAAATATACAATGTCAGTTACACGTACAATGTAACAAATTCAGATTTATGAATGAAATGGTTACAAACTTTGAAATCTAAAATGTGCAGCGAATTGAAAGTATTTTCATGGTTAAACCAATTTCGATAAATACAATAAATTGTCAAAACCCGAAATTCTGTAAATTGCATAGGTCAGTTTTACAACAGCTGCTGCCTTGATTTCATTTTAATCACATGATGATGATAATTATATCTAGATGTACAAACCATCATTTTCTCTTATATTCAAAATAATTACAAAACAATAATGTTTTTTTTCTAGCTATAAAATACGGTTATGACAGAAAAGTAGCAGAAGAAGCAGCAGTAAAAGAAGTTGAGAAGCAAACTTTGTGGCGTTGGTGGTAGAAATAGTGCTAGCATAAGCAGCACCAACACAAGTAGCAGTACAGGTTTTTGTATTAATTATAGAGTTAGTATAAGTACTAGCTGTAGCAGTAGTAAAACAAGTTGTTGTTGTTGTTGTTGTTGTTTTCTTATTAATGGAAGTAAAAGTAGTAGTAGTAGTAAAAGTAGTAGTAGTTGTAGGAGTAGAAGTAGAAGTAGTAATGGTTGTTGTGATAATGTTGTGAAAGAAGCAGTAGTAGTAGTAGTCGTAGTAGTAGAATTAGTAGTATAATTAGATGTTATTGTTGCTGTTGTTGATGATGCTTTCGTTTTTGTTCATTTGTTTTTCTTGTTGTTTTTCTTGTTTTTGAAGCAGCAGAACTAGTCCATGCAGTATGATGATGAGCAATTTAAGAAACTACGACAGCAGTAATCGTCAAATATATAATGTCATTAACACGTACAATGTAACAAATTCAGATTTAAGAGGTTAGCGCACATTGTGACACATTTGTGTCTCATTACAACTTTTTTTCCCGACAAAGGACACTTTTGGTGTTTAAACAATAAATCGCGGTCTTCAAAAAGAGGATTAAAAAGAACACCAACGAATTGAAAGCACTTCCTCACATGTTTCGTTTTATCTGCAAACCAAATATAGTTTACGACCCGAAAGTGTTGATAAAACTAACAAAAAATAAAACTATCCGCAAATTATAGGTATTGTTATAAATGGACATAAAATATGCCTGTAACAATACACCTGAAAACGGCCTATTAATAAACAGGCGACAATCTCATTTGAATATTTCCCTCAACTAATAGAGATCAGATCGCCGCGGTTTCAAAGTTTTGATAATACTATTAAATTTGTAATTGATATATTCGGGATAGGTTTATATACTTAAATTTCAGGGAGTGATATTTTACTATTTAATTAATCTTCACCACGGACCGATACGATCCAAATTGACCACGGTGTCCGATTTAATGGCCATATCCGAATTATGGTTGTCATTAACGTTTTCAGCCGTCAACAATGGCGTGTTTTCACATTTATTTAAACATCAACGATATTTTCCTCATATCTTGATCACGGTGGCACACCAGATGTCTGGACTTTTGACATTTAGCAATTGAATGTGTTATGTTTCCGGTAATAAAGACGTGGATATATATTGATTTATTTACGGCCGAAAGATATTCTCTTAATTTTCAAATTGTGTTGCAATTTTCTAAAACGACTCATTTGAACTGGAGTTTTTGTAATGAACTGACTTGTGCTTTTTCTATAACTTTGTAAAGAAATACACGCATATTCATAAAGTGTTATGCTCTGGAAATGTATAGGTACTTGCATGCTTTTTAATGTGTGTGATAACCTAGGATGATTACGGTAATAAACTAAGACGACATATAACTACATGCTGCCGACGACGATGGCGCTGTTGTTGTTATTGTGATTCTGCTGCTGCTGATGTATTGTTGATATTCATAATGATGACGCTAATGCTGCGGTTGATAATGACGACGACGACAACAATCAAACTACGATGAGAAACAAGAGTTGTGATTGAAAAATAGTTGCGTAGTTAACCAAACACTTGGGTCTTGTTGCATTTTCCGACTCCTGCTTATCATATCTCATCCACAAGCCCCCTCGGTCAACTGATTTATGGCTGCCTTCACGGCCCACACAAGAATTGAACGACACCAATTTCGTCACGGAAATTATCGAACGTTACCGAAGCGTGACGGAGATCGTAAATAGCGCGTTTTATAGCCATTTTGGGTTCATTAGCGGCTCGGGATTTTGGCGAGCGAGCGCGACAAATGCAAACACGGATAGCCGATATTGCTTTTCGCCAACACGTGCCATAGTGGTTTGTTAATAAAGTAGATGAAATCCTACTAAGTAATTCAAAAGTTATCAGTTCATGTAAATCAACAGAAATTGTGTCATGATTCATTTGTGCCTCGCTCTGGGAAAACGGGGCTTAAGGCATTTGCGTAAAGTGTCGTTCATGATCAGCCTGTGTAGTGCGTCCAGGCTAATCAGGGACGACACTTTCCGCTAGTATGGAGTTTCTTTCCGCTAGTATGGAGTTCCTTTCCGCTATTATGGAGTTTCTTTCCGCTAGTATGGAGTTTCTTTTAAAAAGAAGTCACTTCTAAACGAAAATTTCGTCTAGGAAGAAAGTGTCGTCCCCGATAAGCCTGTGTGGAGTGCACAGGCTAATCTGCCACATTAATTTTTCCAGAGCGCGGATCAAATCTACAAAAATAATTCACAAGTTCTGCGTTGAAAACTCGCCACTTAAACCTCTTGCTTACGACAGTGTTCATTTTTCATTTTTTTTTGCTGCGATATGCATATGAAACATTTCAAAGTTGCTGTCATTGCATGTTGATAAAACTGCAATTCATACATTTTAAAGAACAGCATTTCATAACTTTCAAAAAACAAATATTTTGCACTCGTATCTAACAATATGCACTAAACACTGCTTGTTATAATTTAACATGTGAGTTGATATTTTTTTACAAGCCTAAAGTAAATATGTATGTATCTGCAAAAGAGTTTTGTAAACAAATAATCTTTAAAGAACATCATGTATATACAGTTTTGCGCGCTCGTGAGTTTTTTTCCTCGAAATTAATTTCATTCTCTCTCAAATAAATAATATTTTCTCCCGAAACGCGCAGCTTACGTATTCTTACATATTATTTTGGCAGTTTAGCGTGAAATAAGATTTCGCATAGAAAAATTAACAAATGTTGTTTGTGTACAACGATGATGAATTGCTTTCCGATATCCTAGTTAGACTTTCTTTGTTTTGTACGTTTCGAGAGTGCTTAAAATTATCAACATAATTCATACCATTTTACAACTGTTTGAAGACGTCTTGCATAAGTCATCAATTTCATTTTATTTATTGTAGTTATTATCATTATTAACTTTATCAAAACATCATTCCATTCATTTACTGAATATCCTAATTATCGTTAATCATCAACATCATCATGATCATCATCATGATCATGATCATCATCATCATCATCATCATCATCATCATCATTTATCATCATCATCATCAGCAGCAGCAGCATCATCATCATCAACATCATCAACATCAACCCACCAACAAAAAACCACCAGCATCATCAAAAACATTATTGATATCATCAAGATTGTCGGGGACGGTTAACACAACACTTTGAAGTACCCACAACCAAAATGTATTAAAACTTGTCTTATTTATATGTAATAAAATAATAAAAAATTCACTCTTGGCTGCGCCACTCGTGAAAATATTATTTTATATGATCACTAGTGAAATAAAATCGATATCCCATTGAATCCAACAAATATCCTCTATGTATAAGTTACAATAAATGCATTACCTTAATATTTTAACTTGCACAAAGTTGTTCTGAATCCCAAGCGGACTATGTTGAAAACATTGAAGAACAGGGTCGTATTGTTCAAAACTGCAAGGGAAAATTATATCCGATGCGTATTTCTTTATTCAGGTCTGTACTGAAAATAAAGTAAATAACTTTACCATTAAAGTAAATTGCTAATCGATTAATTAACGTGAACTAATCCTATTCTATGACAATAAAAAAACACTTCTATTAACACTTTCAGTGCGGGAACCGAATTTTAAAGGCCTTTGCAAACAGTTTTGATCCAGATGAGACGCCACAGAACGTGGCGTCTCATCAGGATCCAAACTGTTTGCTATTCTGATAGTATTCTTTGAAAAAAATCGAAGAAAATGCGAATTTTATAAATTCAGCAGACGACATTTTAGCAGACGATAAATTTCCCAGCATGCAAAGGGTTAACAGGATTGTGTGGTATAGTTACGTGAACAAAATCTATTGACACATTGTTAGCATCTATCCGTTGTATCGGCACTCTTAATGAATACATACTAATTTTGAAGTGAACTAATACAAAACACACACTTGTTATATGTCAATCTATAATTAAATGGGTATTCTTAGAAATAAAAACCAAAACTGCATTTAAATCGGCATTGACATAACATTGGCTAGATTTAGCTCCCTGTAGTTAGCTGTATCATGTAGACTGGTTCTCATAATATCGGCCCTTCTGATTGGTTGCTAAGTTATGTTACTATGAGCAAGCGCTTTTTCTAAAAAGACTCTCTAAATAGAAAAACGTAACTCTTGCTCTTGTTGTTCTTAAAATATGTTTACATATTATTAAAACACTAGGGGCATACAAAACATTTGATAAAGCTACTATTATTCCATAATCAAACTAACAGAATTGTGTGTTACGTAATTTAACAATGATCACATCACCCTGAAATAAACATAGCCTACTTTCCAATGATCTCCGCACATCATGAAAAACATTAACTTTCCAGCACTTCTTGAGTTTTTTTCGCAGGGCCCATACTATAAGAATAAGGGATACGTTAAGTTGGTAGTGTCCACTAACGTTACCAACCCTTTTTTGTCGACACTATTGTTTTGTTCAATTCCAGGTTAAGTTTTCAATCATTTTTGAATTTGCTATGAAGTGAGTGATAAATTTTGCTCACATTCGCGAGAATAACTTAAAGAAAACATAATAACCAAATAAAAATTTTAAATATGGATTTGGAAGATAACTGCATGTCCTTGTATATTCTTATTAAAGGAGTAATCGTAAAAAAGTTACGCAAAAAAGAGCCATCCAACTTACACTTACATGTTGGCTTTGTTAGTGGAAAGATTTGACATTTTCTTCTTGAAATTTGAAAAAATACACATAACTCGATCCTTAGAAATAGTGGATCTCTGATAACCGTAGATGAGGTGCTGAAATAAATAACCTATACAAAAGTAGAGCACATGAAGTAACACCGCAAACACAATATCCCAAATAGTATTCCTTTCATTTGTATTCATGATTTGAGAAATCCGCAACTTTAAGAAACTTTACGCATCTGCATTTAGCCCCATCTTCCCAGAACGATGTTAATTTATTCCGAGAGTCAAGACTTAGTAACGTCTTTATCTCAACTGTTCGAGCACACGACGGTTTAACTGCGTACATGAGTGACGTTTAAAAATTAAGTCGAACGGAAATTAACAAAGGGCCACTCAGCTATTGATGAGGAACGCTAGGTGCTCGGAGCAATCTGGGCGGGCGCATTTTTCGCGATAACCACGGTCTTCAAGTCTATAACCCGACATTGCATCTGACGGCTCTATACTTTCTCAAAGAAAACTTATCAAGCTTCGCTAATAATCTATTTGTTCAGGAAAACGTATCAAATCGAACTAATGATTTATTTGTTTTGAACTTTTCTACAAAGATTAAACTCTGATTCGCCACGCTCGATGCGTCGTCCGATAAGCCTTCCGATTCACTCAAAGCCCATAAATATATGGTTAGCGACTTGATTTAATGATTTTTGAGTAATTGAATTTCTGCCGAGTGCAGTTGAAATTTCGCCATAAGACATGAATTGTTATTAAGCATGTTTTTTCGTTTATATTTTTTCTCATGACACAGCAAAAAAAACTCAGATTTTCAATGGGGGTTCGGAGAAGTCGTATCATTTTTTATTCAAAATCTCAAAAAAAAAATTTAAATGCAATTTTGCTTCGAAATTCAAATTGTTAAACAGTTGGTCCTAACTTGTCCACGGTCATTCTACCATTAAGTTACGATCGTAAAGATTTGTAGTAACGTCGCCGTGGCGTATTAAAGTTGGTGTCCGCCTAGCGACCGAGAAGTCTAAGTTTCAATCACCGCTATGGGTTGTCTGGAGTTCCTTCCCCTTTCACTACGTAAAAGAAGCAGGGTACCAGAATACACTATGGGAGCATTCTCTAGATTCCCCATAATAACCAAGTAGTGGTTCTACCCAGGAAACGGACTCGAGGGCGATTCAATACGTCTTAGACTTTCGATGCCATCATTCGAGCATACATAGGTTTAAATTAAATCGGTTATTAAACAAAACACTTATAACTATTGAACCAATTTTGTTTCAATATTGCAATTGCAAATATTCTAACATATATGTTATTTTTTAAATGCATTTTTAATTACTCCAATACATCGACAGTTTATTACAATGTCTCTGGGTTGAATCATTCACTTAAGAATGATATTTGTACATTTCCATAAATCCATTAAGGCGTACAGAGCAAAATGTGAACTGTTAGGGTATTCGACGATGGTGGTGTTTCGAAACAGGTGTTCGGCAAAGAAATAGCAGTTTATAAATCATCTGACATTAGAAACGGTTGCGTCTTTACGGCGTACCCTCGCACATTTCAATTTGACATCTTTATGGTAAATTGAAAAAATAACCCATACACGAGTATGAAATATGTTCGAATTTCCAAAACAAACAAACTTAAACAATCATTGGAGTAATTGACTGTGACAAAACATGCCGTAAAATTAATTCTGAATCACACATCATCGAGATCGTTAAACGGTATTTTGTGGATAAGCGATGGAAATGGCGATAACATTTCGCTATTTAATTTTGCATATAAAATTTAATATTCAGATTATAAATGCGACATCATAATTTATGTGTGTGTTTCGCATCTGTTTCTAGATATTTACGCGTTTTGTAAAAAAGGACACTATGATAATTTGTTAACAATAGTCCAAATGCGCGTGGCATTTTTATTCTTATATTTCATATTCATAACAGTCATTATTCAGCCAACAGCCAAAGTCACACAGGCGTGGTAGTTAAATTAAGCAAAATTGTCATGGCAATAGTCGAAGCAAATCAAAATATAGTTCTCTCTTCAATCGAATATTTTTCAAATAATGCTAGAACAGAACATGCGTGTTTTATTCTTCTCATATTTTGTACAGGTATGTTTTATTCTTCTAATCTTATTTATTCATACTTTCTCCACAAGTATGTTTTCTTCGCATGCTCTTTATAAGTGTGTTTTCGTTACACTTTCTAAAGAAATAAGTTTTATTCACATGCTGTTCACAAATATGTGTTATTCCTATTTGATTCACTACCGTAATTACTCTATGTTTTCGGACACTTAAAAATAATAAAGAAAATTCGTGTCCGAAAACTTAGATAAGAAAAATATTAACAAAATTTTGAGACATAAATAACGGACGAAAACTCGTGTGTCCGAAAATAAAGAGTCACGAAAAATAATTATTTTTGCTAAAAAAGGGGGATGTCCGAAAACTTAGAGTGTCCGAAAACATAGAGTAATTACGGTATTATGTTTTCATAACATGTTATTTACTTGTATGGTTTCCTCACCTTTTCTTCCTTACAATTTGTTCACAGGCATATCAACCAATTAACCCATTTATGCCTAGCGTCCTGAAAAAAGGACATTGCAAACAGCGTAGACCCAGATGAGACGCCGCATCTGCGCTGTTTGCTTAAAGGAATTTCTGTAAGAAATTTTCTAAATATAGAAATAAGTATACTAAACATCCCTAATTTTGGAAATAAATTGATCCAATTTAGAAGGATGGGAGAGTCCACTAGGCATAAATGGGTTAATTAATTTAAGAGATTCAATGAGAACTTATTTTTCGCTTATTCCTTAGCTAGAGTTGAAACTTACATGTTGACTACAGTTTACAACCCTAGTTCTACTATAATATTTTGGGTGTTTTCGAAGAAAATCTTGGGGTTATAAAACATGTATGAAAGTGGCTAGTTGACCATTGTTAAGTTCTATCCTTGCTTCAGTGTGTTGAAAACGTTATCTTCAAAATATGTTTTGTGCTAGATATGTTTTCTAAATGCAAAATATTATTTGAGAAACATGCCTCTAATAGGATGATACTGTGATCGTATACATAACAAAATAATATCGATAATAATGATGTCGAAATACATGCACATCTTTAATATATTCAGGAAAGATGACGAGCTAACACCAGTCATAAAACACGAATACCGTGTCGTCTACCCATGAATACCAAGTCGATTCTTTGTCGAAACAAATTTGTTTTACTTAAATTTATGAGCGTATATTCATGGCCATTTCCACGTTTTGACAAAATAGTTATGATGTTTATCCAACATTATTAACTATTTTCACACCGTTTAACGTACCGGTGTGAAAAGAATAATAAAGACATTCGGTGGAGAAAAACAAATCTGAAACGAATTTATGTGTTACGATATTATTTTCCGCAGTAACCATTTAATTTATTAAAAGCGCTCTAAATGTTTTATAATTAATTTATGCAAACTTATAAAATAATATTTCAGTGATACGATCTTAACATATTCATTATGTTTTGCATTATTTATAGGGCGGTATTTTTCTTAACATTGAAGTTTCAAGACGATATTGAGAAAAATAGTATTTTATTAATTTTTGGTGCATCTTTGTACTGAAAACGCGATTTCAATGTTGATATGAAACAGTTTGTCAAAAATATCTCCGTTAATTAAAAATTGAATATCTGTTGCACATGATAAAATGTGTTGTACAATTTACGGACTATTCTATCGTACACATGGATGCAATGCAAAATTAATTCAGTGAAGAAACATAGGATATTCTGTTTGAAAAGCTATCAACTTATTAATGAGTGCAATGTTTATTTTTTTGCGCACACAGATCTAACAAACGTCTGTTTATCAGACGCTGTTCGAAATAAGCACACTGGATGAGCCAGTTCTGCAGAATGTATATTTAAAGCCCTTTCCACCTATACTGGAATGTCGTTTAGAAGAGACTTCTTTAAAAAGAAAATGTTCATCAAAAAGAAAAGATTCGTAATGGATTATCATGTGCGGACTTTCAATGACATGCATGAAGCCTCGTTTTCACTGAGCTCGGCTCATTTATGATAAATCGTTTAAAGTGTTTTAACCAAAGATTCTCAAAGCATACTATGACCGTGATATGTCCGACTCAGATCAATACGTTTTGATTGCAACACGAGATAGCAATCCAAAGGAACCGAATGTCAACCGACCGACAATAATGACTAGTCCGAGATTTCTATCTAAAGATAGATCATTCGAAAAGTTAGTGGACCAGACAACAGTTTACGACATGTAATCTTGTCATAGCGACTCATTTACGACAGCAAGTCCGGACTTAATGAAAATCTGGATAGTGATTGGTTAAAATTTTAATTTTAGTTCCGTAGAAAATATTAGTTTATTTTTATTTTTGATACGAGTTGTAGATAACAGATATAAATAATTTATCTCGTTCTAAACACCAGATTACCACAATGACTTCATCAGCGTCGGAAGGCATTCACGTAGCAATGGTGTCATGCATTTTAATAGGGTAAATGTACTTTGATATTCATCTTAAAAGAGAGGTATCCTTGGCTTATTGACAATAATGAAGCTAGCAACACCGTTTGTGGGCACAATCACCTTCATAAATAATGAATAGCATCGGCACTGACATTAATGGCAAAGGGAATGTTATACCATAATTAATGTAACAAAGTAACGACGTAGCTCATGCTTTTGTATGTTTCAACCAAAAATTTCAGACCTGAACATGTTTCATTCCGTCAACCGGGTGAAAACGAAAAAGTATCAAAAGGTATCATGCAGAAGTCTGTTTTATTAATTAAACAGTGTACTAGTTCTCATATATGTGATGTGACGTTTTAATTAAATGTTAAATGACGTTAGAACATATCGTTCTTGGCGGCATAAAGGTCACGGTTCATTTTACAGATACATGTCTTAACTATTGCGCACAGCACATTAACTATACATAAGGATCGTTTGAAAACATATCGGTGATTTCGTATTTTTGTTCAGAAAGTATTTTGTCTAAGAATGCCATTTATTTCTTCCTTTTTTTTGATAAAGCGATTGCGAGCGAGCGAACTATGTAAACCAAACGCTAACCTTGGACCGTAAACAATTTATCCTCTCTCAAGCCTCTATTGACCTCTCATTCTATCCGATCATTTGGAACGTTTGCACAACAGATAATCTTACGTGAACGATATTTTAGTTACTCGTTGATGGACATTTACGACGTCATTTGTGCCAGTTTTCGAAGAAAATCTAGGGGTTATCAAACATGTAGTGACATATACAAGTTGACCCCTTGTTAATTTCGATCCCTGTTTAAGCGTGTTTAAAACTTTATGCCCAACAATTGTGTTGCGCTATATAATTATGATGTTTTCTCAATACAAAATATTATTTGAGAAATGTGGCTCTAATAGGATGATACTGTGATCGTATACATAACAAAATAATATCGGTAATCATGATGTCGAATTACAATCACATCTTCAATAACTTCAGGAAAGGTAACGAGCTTACACGAGTCATCAAACACGAATATCTTGTCGTCTACCCGTGAAGACGAAGTCGATCCTTTGTCGAAAAAAATTTGTTTTGTTACTTTAATTTATTAGCGAATATTTATGGGCATTCCCACGTTTAGACAAAATAGTTGTGATGTTCAGCTTAATTAACTGTTAATAATTAACTGTTTTCACAGCGTTTAACGTACCGGCGCGAAGTGTATAATAAAGACATTCGGTTGAGAAAAACCAATTTGAAACGGGACGCCTCGCGAATTTATGTGTAACGATAACATTTTGCGCAGTAACCATTTAATTTATTAAAAGCGCTTTAAATGTTTTATTATTTATTAATGCACTTATAAAATCATATATAAGTGATAAGATCTCAACATATTCATTATGTTTTGTATTATTTATAGGGCGGTATTTTTCGAAACATTCAAAAGGTGAGGAGCTATTGAAAACATGTTTGTTTTATTAACTTTTTCCGCATCTGTTCGCATGATTGTACTCGTGAACGCGATTTAAATGTCGGTATGAAACTGTTTGTCATAACGGCATTGCATCGTTAATTGAAAATAAAATATCTGCCATACATAGTGAATGACGTTGTACAATTTATCGTACACAAGTAGCGCAATGTAAAATGTATTCAGTGAAAAAACGTATGCCTTGTTATTTGAGAAGTTACCAACTTATTAATGAGCGCGATCGGTAATCAGTGTTAACATTTTTCTCTTTTATGGAATTTTTTATCTACAGAAAGTCTCCACTGAACTGAAATCCATTCTAGGCGGAGAGTGTCGTCCACGAAAAACCTTCGACTACTGCATTTTTTATTTAAGTGGTAAAAAAAGTTCTGAGTGCACACGACAATATTAATGATTGGATAAGCCCCGAGCATTCCCGAGCATTCCCGAGCATTCCCGCACCCACCCACAAACACACACACACTAACGTGTCATAAATTGAGTACGGCAAGACGTTTTTATATGTATAAAGAACATTATTTGAAAGTTTTTTTTTTTGGTAAAAAGGCAGACAATTTAATATTACAAGTTGGATACGTCGACCATTTGTATCATTTGAACTTCGTTGTGACATGCCCAGTGACTGTGATGTTTCCGACTCAGATCACGGCGTTTCGACTGCAACACGAGATAACAATCAAAAGGAACAGAATGTAAAACGACCGACAAGAATAACTTTTCCGAGATATGTATCTATAGATAGATCATTCGAAAAATTAGTGGACCAGACAACAGTTTGCGACATTTAGTTTTGTCATAGAGACTCATTTACGGTGTCAAGATCGGACTTAATGAAAAGCTCTAAAAGATTGGTTAAGGTTTGATTTTCAGATCCGCAGAAAATATAAATTTTTAAATTTTTGATGCGAGTGGTAGATAAGATGATATATCATCTCGTTCTAAATACACATGTACGAAATTACCACAATAACTTCATCAACGTCTGAAGTCATTCACGTAGAAACGGTGATCATGCATTTTAATAGGGACAATCCAGTTTGATAGTCATCATCAAATAGATGTATCCAATGGACAATAATAAAGATAGCAATACCGTGTGTAGGCAAAAGCACCTTTATAAATAATGAATGGTATCGGCTCTGACATTAATAACAAAGTGAGACCATAATTACTGTAACAAAGTAACGACGTAGGGCTCCAGTCTTGACCTATTTCAACCATGAATTAAAGGCTTGAATAATAATACACGAAAGTGTTCCGATGTGTTCCGATGTGTTCCGATGTGGCCCGATGTGTTCCGATGTTTATTTCGAGTGAAAGAATGATCCTCCCTCTGGGAAAACCGGGCTTAATGCATGTGCGTAAAGTGTCGTCCCGGTTAAATGTGCAGTCCGCACAGGGCAAAGTGTCGTCCCGGTTAAATGTGCAGTCCGCACATGGTAAAGTGTCGTCCCGGTTAAATGTGCAATCCGCACATGGTAAAGTGTCGTCCCGGTTAAATGTGCAGTCCGCACAGGGTAAAAAGGCTCATAAGGGATGAGACTTTCCCCATTTCCGCATTTACGGTATTTTTCGTTGAAATGAAGTCTCCTCTATGCGGAAATCCAGTTTAGGCGGAAGATTTCGCGTCTGAAAAGCACAGTCATAAAAACCCACATGTTTCATTCCGACCTCCGGGCGAACATGGTCAAGTAGAAAAACACATAATACAATGCCACTTTTTTAGTGCAGTATACAAAATACTAGTGCTCGTTTATGTAATGAGAACACGTTTTAACTGATTGTAAAAATTAATACCGTTTGACCATGTTGGTATTGACGACAAAACTGTCATGGATTTTTTTGCAGATACAACTATGAACGTTTGCGCATAGCACTTCTTCCGTACATATTATTCGAAAAAATATTGGTGATCATATATTATGTGAACAATTCGTTTTCTTCGTGTTATGTAACAAGGCGTAAGTCGCAGCAAACGCAAGAACAAACATCAAACATCAAAAGTATTTCAGATTTACGGATAGCAACGTAAAGCTAGTTTCTGATTTCGACTTGTTTCGATTTTCTTTGAACCAGCGAGCTCGAGCGTGCGAACTATGTAAACCAACTGCTAATCTTGTGCCATAAACAGTTAATCATCACAATAACCATATTGACCTCTCGTTCGTTCCGATCATTCGCGACGTTTGCACAACAGTTCATCTAAAGTTATGTCAATGACATTCTAGTTACTAGCTGATGGACATTTACGACGTCATTAGTGCGTTACATCATAGAGTTCTAACCATAACGAATGAGCTTTGAACAAATAAGATGATAAGAATGAATGACAGATACGGATACAGGTTAACCAATCATTGGAATGGACACACCAAACACTTGTTAATACTCAAATATAATAGTGAGATTATAGACTATTGTGTTTTTTAGTAATACAATAGATTTATTTATTTTTTTCATTTTGTAAGAACTTACTTTAAAAATGCATAAAACATTTTTCGATTAGTGTTTTCTAATATGTTTGTAATTTCATTTAATTAATAAAAAGTTTTGCTGTGACTACTTTCAATGATAATTATTTAAGAATATTTAATAATGAGATCGTGTTGTATATCAGTGAGTTTAGAAATCGTTTATTTTTTAAATTGTATTAAATGTACTCACCAACCCATCCACCTAAAGCACATACCATTCTAGATTTTAATGATTTTCCGATGTGTTCCGATGTGTTCCGATGTATTTAATTGTCAGTATGCTACCGGTATTTACCGTTTTAAATGTGTTGACAGTTAATAATAAATTTATTTAGTATTTTAATGAACATTTATTTATGGTCTCGCAATCATTTACCACCTATACATTATGTCTTGTTATATAATGCTGTATGATTTTAACTACACTTTATTTGAACTGTTGTGCATGTCTTTTGCATAATTTTAATTCATTTATTCGTTTGGTTCCATTAAACATTGTAACGAAGTTTGTTAAACAGCGCTACAAAATTATTGCGCGTACCTTTTGGCAATTAAACAAATTAATAAATTAATCATGAGCTATTTTCGATGACATAATGTTTAGAAGTGTTTGTTCTTTAAACTCCAATTCGTTTTTGAAAATTGAAGTATAAATATTATATAACATTTATCTTTGATCTTATCAACTGCGTTTCATAAATCGATTAATTTATATTCTGTTTTGTTATATAATGCTGTATGATTTAAACTTCACTTTATGTTAACTATTATGCATGTCTTTTGCATACATAAAATAAAATAAAATTTATTCGGAGGGTGTGATCAAACATTGTAATAAAGTTTGTAAAAATGTTTAACAGCGCTACACAATTATTGCTTTGCGTTTGGCAAATAAACAAATTCATAAATTAATCATAACCTATTTTACTATGAAAGATTGTTTAGAAGTGTTTGTTGTTATACTCCAGAGCGTTTTTGAAAATTGAAGTATAAATATTGTATACTATTTATCTTTGATATTATCAAATGGGTCCGTGTATATACCGTCTTTTCCTTTTTCGTTTAACATTCGAAACAACGTAACACGAAAATCCACGAATATAAGTTCATATTCCGATTTTCTAATAACCGAAACTTAAACAAAATACGAAAACAAAATTAACTTCTTTATATTTTTCGTTGTACTTATTATAAAACAAAACACGAAATTGATTCCCCTGTTCATATTTCGTTTCAAATCATATAACAAAAATAAATGTTTGAAAATTGGAACGGATTGTTTGATCCCGTTTACCGTTCTTAGTTTGAAAGAACGGTATACGAAAAACGAAAAACGAGTGGCGTTTGCGGGATGTGCTGCTGTCTTGGGGAGGTAACTCATTAGTGGCTTTTTGCGCGTATTTTTCTCCCTTACATAAGACTTAATCACTTATTTCCATCAGCATGGCTTCCTACGTGCTTTTTGTCGTGGAGGTAAAGACACGCCTGTAAGGGACAGAGACGTGGATATTTTCAGTTGTTTTTCCAGGTATTGTTTTTTTCCAATTTGAAATGATCATAATCTTGACATCGACAGGTTTTCCAACGTACCGGTATTTCATGCCGATCCAGCCGATTAGATAGGGCTATAATTAGCCCTTTTATGACACTTCTTGTTCTTTGCCCCTATGCTATGTAAATTCAGTACTTATTTTACAAAAAAAACCTCGTTTTAATCCTATTATCATGGGGGGGGGGTTCTTACATTTTAAGAGCTGCAATACCCCGTCCCCTGAGTCCCGTATTCCCATTTTTATTACCCGTTAGACCCGCTGGACATTTTAAAGACACAATAATCGGCGGCGGCTGCTAAAATGTCCCTATGTTTTACTTTTAACGTCACCTTGCATAAAAGAATGTCAAAGTTGTATTAGTACAGCCACTATTGAAAGAAAGAACAGGACGAAAGGAGAATAAATATATAAAAAATGTTTTAATCTTATGGAACGGTAACGTGCAAGGTGTCTAATATATAATTTCCAATTCGTTCGATTAATAACAAATACATGTTGCATTTAACAACTGCATTGTGATATGTCTAGTGATTTTAGCTCTAAAACAAGAGTTTTAACCAAACACCTTATATGAAACCGCTTTGCGCTTGAAGAAAATGAATGATTACTTAAATATAATTAATAAATGTACCAATTTAATAATTTATTAAACAACATATTTAATGTTCCTGAAAGAGCGCCCAAGATTAAGTTATTGCTAACAAGATATGTACATTCCAATGATATTATAACGCCGCTCAATCTTGTTTCCTTTAAACGTTACGTTACTTAAAGAAGGCGAATACTTCACGTCTATAGAATCTACTTGCACTCGTTGAAATGTTCCGTTTACGACCTCGGTTGTCTCCTAGAATGAAACTCGAATGCCATTATAGAAAAGTGTTTACATTTGTAACAATACGTGTATGATTTGCTGAGTCAATGATAATATGAGGAGCGCGCCATCAAGCGTTCGCTTGCATGATCTGTTAAAGTACATTTATTAGTCGAAAAGTGTATTATTTTATTCGTTTTATACACATCCAGTTCATTTTAACAGTCCTTCACAAATTGGACAAAATCTGTACACCAAACAAAACTTTATTAAAAATAAATAAATAAATTTGTAGCAACGTCAGAGTTGTAACTTATAAAATAAAATCCATTGACATAATGTTCTATACTTAGCGTTGATTTTTCTGTTATTTGAATTATGTGTTCTCGCAAAGAGTTTCAAATAATTTTATAATTGTTATAAGCAAATTTTCTTTATTCTATAAAGGGAGCACCAAATATAATCATGCTGATAAAATTTAAAGAGAACTCAGTGCGTGAACCGATAGCTTTATAACAACATAAATTGTTACATTCAGGACAAGTGTCGCACCCTACATTTACAACTTGTTGCAAATCACTGGTTCGGTGCAAGAACTGCATGGACACCTGGTATGAGAGCCCACCGCCAGCCAGTTACCCGAAGTGTATGAGCCAGGACGGCACACGACGTGCCATGGCAGGGCTTTATGAGGCCGTGCATGCTCTTAGGAATAATTCACCATACTAACTGAATGTACATGTGTATATGTTTAGCAATAATGTGGATTTTTATTTCATTTCTTAAACACATATGAATACAGTGTAGTGATTAATTTGATTGTTGTTTATTACTTGAAGAGAAAGGCTACGCCGAAAAAAGATATTTTATTGTGCAATGCTTATTGTAATGCATTTTATACATTAAATCAAATCCAATGACTTGAAACAAAAGCAGGCATTTATATTGGTATCGTTATATAACTTTACTGTTGATCTATTCATTATTCCATTAGACTAGCCAAAAAGAGCTGTGCCAAGACTCGTCTATTCTTCCTCTATAATACATGTAATAGTGAACATTTTATTATTTAAAATAATAGTTTCAAAGGGAGGAAATTGCGCACTCAGATTAATCATGAGTTATCATCCAAATAAAGCTGCGCAGCGCCTCTCGTTTTCCGTTTTCCGTGTATCGTTTTATCAAATCAAGAACGATAAATGAGAGCAGGCGCTTTGTTTCAATTTTCAAATATTGAATTTTTTGTAATTTAAATTTAAACGAAATAGGAAAAGACATACACGTTTTGTGTTTTGTTTTGTAATTAG
The DNA here is from genome assembly GCF_020536995.1 of Dreissena polymorpha. Classification (NCBI taxonomy): domain Eukaryota; kingdom Metazoa; phylum Mollusca; class Bivalvia; order Myida; family Dreissenidae; genus Dreissena; species Dreissena polymorpha. Next base: position 29,238,497 of record NC_068369.1, read on the forward strand.
TAAAACGAAAAACGATATAAATAAGTCGATTTGTTCTTTGTGTTTTGTATTTGTTTCGGTTATAAGAAAATCGGAATGTGAACTAACATGCGTTTATTTTCGTGTTTCGTGTTGTCGAATGCAAAACGAAAAACGAAAAGACGGTATGTTCACGGACCCAAATGCGTTTCATAAATCGATTTTTTCAAAACGATTTGAATGCAAATTAATTGTGTACATAATCCATTAATTATAGAATATCTGAACGTTCAAGTAATTTATGTATTATTATTATTGGCTAAAGGTATTCTGGTCGTAAGTTTCGGTGAACCTATTATTAACTGTCAACACATTTAAAACGGTAAATAGCATACTGACTTATAAAATCAAAAATGGACACATCGGGCCACATCGGAACACATCGGGCCACATCGGAATAAGCATCGGAACACATCGGGCCACATCGGAACAAATCGGGCCACATCGGAACACTTTGGTGTATCTAGAACTTTCGGTGAACCTATGACCTTCAATGTCACATACTTAGCTGCAAATCGTCTTCTATTGAAACTGAATTACCAGTTACAGCAATGCAAACTCATTAATTTATTGATTCGATTATATTGTTTGACATGCTTACCAAAACTCCACATCTGCTCGCAATTGAATATTTGTAACAAATGTAGTACTCCGACTTGTAACAAATGGAAATTTGTTCTTAATAGGTGCGTGCCAGACTTATTAATGATGCTAAATGCAATTTCTGTTATCGTCAATCCCTGGCCATTATTTTGATACGGCTGATAATGTTTAAACCACGATTGAGAATGGGTATTACTGTTTTCTTATAGTGTTTGATTAAGCACGTAGGATGATCGCCTGTCTGACACCATCAATTTATTGTAGCATAAACGATTTTCGGTTTTGTTTAATATGATCCACCATTATTGTGACGGTGTGGCCAAATTGATCCCTATAATAGTATTTGATGTTTTGCTCGGTTTATCATTCTTCGCTTTTTTATAAGCTCCGGTTAATATGGTACCCTTTTTTATTTTAAATTTGTATTTTGGAAATTAACATTACTTGTTTAAATTTAAACGAAATTCGTCTTCAAAGATTTATTGATGAATAAATAAATATGTTTAATGTTAATACTCAGAATAGGGTATGTTTAATTATTTAGACAATTGAAATTGGTATATTAAACACTTTTATTTGCGCACGTGTCTAGGAAGTTATAAATTTAAATCTAAATTACAATTTGAAAGACAGCGCCTAAAGCTGGGAGATCAATTTGCCCGTTTACACTTTCAGTTGACGTTTACAGTTTCATGTGCATATATCAATTTATATTTCTAATTAAAATCTAAGTAACCGCTCACAATCGCTGTCACAACATGACAAATCACGCCGCGACCCAATTTTCACGAAATGTCTTTCCTTACACGTTTACGTCAGTGACGTAACAGATCAAAAAACATTTCTTAAGGTGTCGATATTTTCGAAATAAAAATTAAAAGGGAATATTAATTTATGTCATTAAAGATAACTTTTACGTTTCATGGTTATTTGTGATCATATCAAATTATGTAATATTATGAACCATACTGTAATTTGTTTGTGGCTGCGCGGATGTCTACATCCAGCCCAAAAATGCTTTTGACGTCTACATTTATCATGACGTACTACATGCTATCTGTGTTCCTGTCGCACATGACAAAATAAGCTGTCATCAATGACTACGAAAATCAATAATAATAATAATAATAATAATGATAATAATAATAATATAATAATAATAATAATAATAAATAATAATAATAATAATAATTATTATTATTATTATAATAATTATAATAATAATAATAATAATAATAATAATAATAATAATAATAATAATAATAATAATAATAAATAATAATAATAATAATAAGATAATTTTAATGTTAAATATAATAAACTTGTTTATACAAAATGAAACATATGATGATTATGAAGAAGTTAATACTCTTACGCTTTCTTACGCTGCTACCGATGCTACTGCTGCTGCTGCTGCTGACGATGATGATTTTGATTTATATGATGTTGATGTTGATGAGGATGATAATAGTGCCGCTGCTGCTGCTGAAGATGATGTTGCTGATGGGGATGATGATTATGATGATGAACACCTGTAGAATGGTATCAAAATGATTCTATTAGCAGATTCAATTAGCAGAAAATTAACTCGCCCTATAAATTATCTTTCTCCGGTCTTCAAATATTCTCTTTATCACGAGCGGAAATTCGAAACACTCTGCTATCTAATAATTTAATTTCACACCAGTTTAATTGATTTTAACAGCTTTTTGTGCGCCGCATTTCAAGGTAAATGAAGACCGTCATTTGAGTGTTGAATTTCATCATAAAATCAAGTGAGCGCTAGAGGAATCTCTAACCTTCGAGTTTATAGGCTTGATAATATGTTTGTTTCATGTCTCACCTTCGAGTTGATAGGCCTCACAATATGTTTGTTTCATGTTGGCCGACATACGCTTAAAATGCTCCCCTGGGTCTTCCTCTTGGAAACGGTTTGTATGCATGTTCATAATGTATCGTCCTATATAAGTTCGTGCAGTCCGGACTGGCTAATCAGGTACGACACTTTCCGCTTTTATGGATTTTTTCGTTTAAAGGAAGCCTATACTTAACGAAGATACGGTCTTAGCGTAGAGTGTCGTCCCTGATTAGCACGTGAATCTCTAAGTGGACCCTTTGGTTCGTAACAAAAATATACATAAAAAAGAAGTTCAAAATCAGCTCCCCCTCTGACCTTTAAGTCTGACCTTGACCCTTATGTGGCCCTAATTACCACATGCGTTCTTCACGATGCGGAGGTTTCATTAATAATTCGCCCCCTTTGGTGCAAAAAGGTACAATGTGCCATTGAAATTAAAAGGCACATGGTACCTTCTTGCACCAATAGGGCGATTTAAAAATGCATGTTCACTCAAGCGAACAGTGGCGATGACATTCGCGATATTTTTACACGCGTAACCTTCAAAACTGACATTGACCTTGAGTTGACCTTGAGTGGTGAAAGAAAAACTCATTTAATACATCGTCTCACTGGCCTTAACATTAAGCTAAAAGTTGCATGAAAATCATCAGGACCGTACGCAGGATTTTGTTTACTTGGGGGGGGGGGGGGGGGGCGGCGGAACCGGGGTGGGTGCTGGAGTGGTCTCCCAGCCCAATTTCGTTTTTAATTTAGCACTTAAATATCACAAAATAAGTTTTTTAAGTCTTTCCAATGTGAATTTCAATGATTAAAAAACTAAGTTTGTCATATAAATTTTTTGAAGATAACAAGTTAAGCAACTCCTATCTGATTTCTAAAGCTTTAAACATTGGTATGAAATTCACACCTAAGTTTTAAGCTTTAGATTTCAGAAATGTATGATGTTTGGGGAAAAAGGAAATCACCCTTTGAAAATCAAAAACAATATTAAGAAATGTATCATAAAGTATTTCGTTTTCGCTCATCAACTGTACAGACATACCGGAGGACGATTGGACAAAATGCATTCATATACCGCCCCCCCCCCCCCCCCCCCCCCCACGTTTCGCATCGTCGAATTAAAATATCACTGCCGACCTGCTTACCCAAATTAGTGTCGGGTAAAGTTAAGCAATAAATGAATACTGGTTTATAACACATGCATAGTTAAGCGTTTGAAAGAGAAGTAAACACATATTTCACATGTCATAAATGACAGACAATGATTTAATGAAAGTTTATTGACTAGATGTATTTAGGCAGTTTACTTACATACATTGTATGCGTAAACCTAGGTCTGAGAAATAAACCAGAGATGACCGCACAGGCTTTTGACTAATTAGTGGCGACCGAACAATCTCGATTCAGAAAGTCACGTGACTGGAAATGTTCAGGCCCTGAAAATATCACTATCAAAATGAGCCTCGTTCTGGGAAAACTGGGCTAAATGTATTCTTCAGTATCGGTTAGGCTCGAGACCAGTTACAAGAACACAAACTTATTAGATAAAGTACTTCTGATGTATTTCACATTGCCATTAGCAGCATAAACATCTGTCTTTTATGCACTAGTTAAAATTCTTAAGAAAAATTATTTGAAGTTATTTGAGAAAACAAAAGCACCACTTACCTTTGTGTAAATATCCATTAACGCTTAATTGGGAACCCCATAATGTCATGTGATCCGGCACACTGAGGTTGGTGGATTTCATTTTGGATTACGTTAAAAGATGAACGCCTGGATGCGTTTATTGAAGTATTATGTTTTGTCGAAATCTCACTTGCATTTAGATGGGGTTTCCTACGAAGTTGAATGATATATCTTTTATCAATTAATTTTATTAATTTTTGACCAGGTGCTATATAAAATAAACAAAAGGCAATAACAATGCCTTAAAATGTGGCCAGTTCATAATGAGAGCCTACGAGTATCGGCTTAAGTGTTAACTAACCTGTAGACTTGTTCGTCCATTGAATTTCCCCCCCAGTTACGCTCGATTGGTCATTGTTTGCTCGGGTACTACTTATATGTACCCCGGGTACACATAAGCATACTTACATGTACCCCGGGAACGGTAAATATATTAAAACGTACCCGGGAATTTTAACGCTATATCGGTCGTTGTCGGCTTTAAAAGAAATAATTATGCCCATATGTATGTCCATTTTCTATTAAGTGGCATCTATATTATCGAAACTCACACTCAAACAGCATGTTGATGCAATTTGTTTCTTTAAATAGAAGTTTGTTTCGTAATTACGGTAGCGCATTTTAAGACATCGGATTTTGGGCGGGAATCAAACTCGGGTACGGTCTAATATCGGCCGGGTACGTTTTAGTTTATTTACCGTACCCGGGGTACATGTAAGTAGCACCCGAGCCGACAATCGAGCCTCAGTTACCTCTATAGGTTACATTTAGTTTGATACACAGAGGATTACTTAAAACGCTGATAAAAATATGAGTTATATTGTTATGTCTGTTTGTTCAACGTTGCGGAACACTGTTTTAACCCTTTCAGTGCGGGAACCGAATTTTAAAGGCCTTTGCAAACAGTTTGGATCCAGATGAGACGCCAAAGAACGTGACGTCTCATCAGGATCCAAACTGTTTGCTATTCTGATAGTATTCTTTGAAAAAAATCGAAGAAAATGCTAATTTTAGAAATTCAGCAGACGACATTTTAGCAGACGACAAATTTCCCAGCATGCAAAGGGTTAATGTGATATACACAGGCCAAACGTAAAACGGCCTTAACAACAATAACGCACAACAGATTGGACAGAATGCTGGATCATCAACAGTTAATTAAGGAACTAAATTGCGATCTGATTTCAGGGGCATTAAACGAATGAACAAAATCAATTATAAGGGGGGTAAGTGAGCTTTATTACTAAATCAAAAACTAACTACAGCTCCGTAAAACTAATGCTGAAAAGCGCACCTGGTATGAATATACAACCAAAGACAATAATAAGCGTAATTAAATATGTGCAAAAAAAAGCGCGCAATACAACCAGACAACATGAAAAATTCAGAAAAACAACAACATAAACTTGGCGCATTTGATTCAATGGATAATGGCCATACAAAAGAACCTTATCGTTGCACTTAAATGAAATGTTCCCAATCCACACGTAGAAAGTAGATATTAGATACGTATGCAAACGAAGTCCTTTCTAAACGCGACACAAACATCAAGGGCCGAAGTCAATGAGGCATGATGTAACCAAAGAAAGTCGAAAGCCAGGCTGCCAATGATACTTTGGGGCTTTTGTCGAAATGTTAGACAATCGTATGCGAAAACTAGGAGCGCGCAAGAATTAATGAACATGTAATTTAAAGTAAACAATGCTGGTAAAGAAGTCAACACTGATTACAGGACCGTCGGAAAGTTGACATGAAAATAGTATATTCAAGTTAATTACACTAGTTGAGTATATATACAGATGGCAGGATTGACATAAAAAGAGGGGGGATGGGGCGTAATTTAGCTTATGGATAGAGGGTACTTTGCGAATTTACGCTAAGTTAAGGTTGCGACTTAATCATGAAGTTTGACTGAAAATCCTGATGTTTATTGCCCGTATGTTCCCGTAAAATTGACATAACGAAACAGGCAAAGGCAATTTATAGAATTACTGAGTATTAAGTTATAAAATGTAATGGTTCTTATCTTATGCATCATTGTTTCTTCGAGAAATGTACTGCTATTTAGAAAGCCCTAATACGAGACCCTTACAAGCGATATTTTTCGACCTGTCATGATTCAAATTTACTGTAGTGGAATAGAAGCAAACATTAACCCATTTATGCCCAGTGGACTCTCCCATCCTTCTAAATTGGATCAATTTATTTCCAAAATTAGGGATGTCAAGTATATTTATTTCTATATTTAGAATATTTTTTAAAGAAATTCATTTAAGCAAACAGCGCAGACCCAGATGAGACGCCGCATCATGGGTCTACGCTGTTTGCAATGTCCTTTTTTCAGGACTCTAGGCATAAATGGGTTGAACAAAGAAAAAGTGGAGCGTGTATGTTATACATGACAAAGAAGAGAACATGTCTATTTATTTTTAATGTTTACAATATAGGTGAGTCATAATTGAAGCTTCATTTTCTTCATGTTTAGGGGGACGTTCCGCCATTGCAATTCATCATCAAACGATTTCATGCCACCTTGGACCGTATTTTCATTTGACAACAATTGACTGTATAGCTAAAGTCAGATTGACGTTAAAACGCGCGCCCAACTGTTTTCCTGTTGTTAAGCCACCGCAAGATGTCTCTGAAACGCGCCTAAATGTTCCGTTGATGTCTCGTTCTAATCAGACGACAACCCAATGTCGTAAAAACCCGCAGCTCGTTGCCGTAATCCGTGAAATTAAGCCACGTGAGGCCGTAAAGCATATTACAAATCTGGAATTTGCGATATTCGTTCAATAAATTGTTTCAATTGTTAACGAAAATTCGTATATAAAATCAAATCTTCGTACCGCAGAGAAAATCTGTTTTATTCGACGATTTTCGACAGAAGAAATTAAGACTGGAGTTGGAAAGCAATATTTTTAGACGGAACCCGTTTTTCGTAAATCAAGCATATAATTATAAATGCCAGTAATTTGTGAAACGCTATTGACAAATCTTGAAGAATGCTATTGACGTATTAGTCAAAGTTCGAAAAACAAGTCTTTGCATTACATGTCTTCAAGAAGTATATTTTGTCGTGTAGTCATACAAACGGTTCTATTTTCCGCAGATTAACCTCACAAATCAGTACAAGCTAGGATATTTAAGGAGGACTGTCGGACCGTATTTGGTACAAAAACGAATATGGTACATTTGTACCATATTCGGCCGAATATGGTACAAATGTACCATACTCGGACCGAAGATGGTACAATTTTCGACCGAATATGGTACAAACATTGTACCATATTCGGTTGGAATAAGTTTTTCTATGCTCGCCAAAACGTATTTGGTACATACCAAAAAAACTCATAAAAATGAAAATGGCCTACGTATATGGTACATAAATTATGTATTTCTTAAAGGGGCCTTTTCACAGATTTTGGCATTTTTTTTAACTTATTCATTAAATGCTTTATATTGATAAATGTAAACATTGGATCATAAAAGCTCCAGTAAAAAATCAAGAAAAAAAAATAAAAAAAGGAAAAGAACATTGCCCGGAGCAGGTTTCGAACCAGTGACCCCTGGAGTCCTGCCAGAGTCCTGAAGTAAAAACGCATTAGCCTACTGAGCTATTCCGCCGAGTACACATTCTAGACGTATTTTATACCTTATATACGCAATCTTCGTAGTTTCACAAAATTTAACGACAAAAACAGAACTCTCCAAATTATTCAATCGTTTCGCGTTGCAACGCTTTAGAATTTTTAGGTTTTAAAATCGTCAAAAGATGCATATAATGGCTATATTAGAGCATGGTTAATGTTCAGTATTATTGTTTCCTCACAAATATCATAACTAAAACGAAAACTTACGAATCTGAAACAACTTTTTTCAATTTTGTCAATTTACCAAAGCGTGAAAAGATCCCTTTAATAAATGAAATAGTCTGCCGATGTGTAAACTTTTTTTCAAACTCAAATACATTGTATTAACCTAATATTGGAAGTGACAAAAGTATCATCATCATCATCATCATCATCATCATCATCATCATCATCATCATCATCATCATCATCGTCGTCGTCGTCGTCGTCGTAACTAGCAGTAACAGAAACAGCTAACCTAACCAGACTTTACATGGATTTTGCTAGTTGTGTAACTGTTTCGCCGGCTAGCTCAGTCGGTTGCGCGTCAGATTGGCACGCAGGCGGCCTGGGTTCGATTCCCGGGCGGGCCAGATACTTTCGTGGAGATCATTATTAGCAATTTTCAAATTTTTAAAACTTTTTTTTTCGAAAGTGTATTTTCACCAAAATCCGATTTAAGAGATTTTGAGCTCTTTTAAATGAATATATCTCTCCAAAAATAAGGATGTTTGACTGGCTGCTTTAGACAGGTGTGACTGTATTCCTAAACATTACTTTGTAAAGTTGATTTGTCGTTCCGACGTCATATTGCTGAGAAGCCGACAAAGCTTTGAAGTTTCCGATTTTTTCTTTGATAACGTGCCGCTTTAAAAAGGCGGGAATTTTGCACACGAGTCTTACTCAGAAGTCAGTAACCATATTTGACTTGGCGGTCGGCAAGAAAAGTTGTGATTTTCGACTAGAAAGAATTGAAATCCAAACTTTCTTCAAACTTCAAAAGAATTCTTGACAGTAAGTACTATACATAATTTTAATTTTCAGTTGTCTTAATATGCATTGATGTTTTAACATGCATTGATTTTTATGTTTTATGCCCCCCCCCCCCTCAGAGTGCATTTGCAGTTGTCCGTCCGTCTATCCAATTGTCCGTGGCATTCCTTCCGGGTGCGTAACTCCTAAACTGCTAAAATATTTAAGCTACAGTCATTTTTTCGAAAGTGTATTTTCCACCAAAATCAGATCGAGCTCCTGTAATCTGTAGATTTGAACATTTTAAATTTTATGGAGTTTATAGGTCTTTGACCTTCGAACCCTGCCTAGTCGTGACTTCTGGTGAGCGACCTAGGCCCCCAGGGCCCCTTCTTTATATCCCTTCCATCCACGTAGCATTGGTTTCTACAGACCGTTTGTCCGTTGACCGCCATAAGTTTGCCCGCTATTTTTCCCCTGAATTTGAATTCGGTTGGATTTCAATGAAACTTTACATGAAGTACTTGCTACTTTCATTGCGCATATTGCCCGGAAGTTCGGATTGTAAATTTTAGCGGAGCTATCAGACGAGTGATTTTAGCTCAGCTCATGTCGTGAGACATTCGTTTTCGACACGCGGTGTTCAATACAAGCTCTATTAACTTATGAAGTATAAATGTATAATAACTTATTATATTATTTCAGATGAAGGAAGCAATTAGGAGAAAAAGGAAGCAATTAGGGTGCTTGCCCAGGTCGAAGTACGACATTATTGTCAGATGTTTAAACGGATCGTTCGATGTCCCTGTGAAGAAACGGACACCTGAAGAGAATAATTGTTTGGCCATGATTAGAAAACGTAAGGACTTCGAGCTTGGTGACCGGGGTTCTTTATTGTGTGGCGGAAAGCAAATCCTTGTGAAAGAAGATCTTCCTAGATTTGTTGAGAAGATGTTCATGGAAAACAAAGGATGTGGAGCAAGGGTTATTTACAACAAACTGAAAGTAAATTACACGGGGTTCTCGGAACAAGCTATCCTTGAAATACTGTACAATAGCAAGTATTACCATGAGAAGTATCCGAGATTTACAAACAAGCCAAAGCCAAAGACAATTACAGAAGAGGAACCAGGCAAAAGATGGCAGATTGACATAATTAACATGAAAAATCAAAGTGTTAGCTACAAGGGGTCCACATACAGTTATATTCTACAAGTCGTGGACGTTTATTCTAGGTACGTTATGCCAAAACCCCTGAAAACGAAGAGTTCGCGTGAAGTTGCAAAGGCATTAGAGGACGTGTTGATGGTTAACCTTGCCCCTGACATCATCCAATGTGACAACGGACTGGAATTTAAAGGCCCTAGTATGAAACTTTTGTTGAACAAGTACAACATCAAAATGATCAATAGTAGGCCGTATCATCCTCAATCACAGGGCAAGTGTGAAAGGTCAAACAGTGTTATAAAGGCCAAGATTCTATTTGCAACAAAAAGTAAACGTGGATTTAACTGGGTCGAAGGGCTTCAAGATTTAGCCTATGCCATAAACACAAGTTTCAAACGAGTTCTTGGGGGTCTCACGCCCTTTGAAGCCTACTACGGAAGAAGTCATGTTTTTACCAAAGAACGTCATAGTTCTCGTGAAATAAAGAAAACCATACGGCGAGCAAATAAAAAGGCTTACAGGTCGCTGTTGAAAAACGCAACTTCCCCAAGCAAGTACAAAGTAGGAGAGACAGTATTAATTCGCTATCCCTTTCGAAAATCCAGGGTGCCAACCAAAAGATATGTTATCGAAGGCAAGGTAGAAAAAGTAAAACGAAATGGTGTTTATATCGTGTCATTTCAAGTACCGAACAAACCCGAACTTGGATTCGTAAGCAAATCGGTTGGGGTCGAAAACATGACTAGCCTAACTGTTGCGTTAGAGAAACAACGAAAAATTAAAAAACATTCATTAAAACAGAACCGCTCAGAGAAACAAAATCACAGAACTAAGTACTATCATGTTTTAACACACCATGAAAATCTGCAGTTGTTGGATGGGGTGAATATTGCCATGGACCCAAATCCGGATGGAAATTGTCAATTTGCTGCTATATCGCATCAACTTGGTAAAATTGGTATATACAAAGACGTAGATGCTTTACGTAAGGAAGCAGTCCATCACATTGTAGAAAACAGATATTTCTATGAAACTTTTGTCTATGATGAAACATTTGATGAATACGTTAAGAATATGTCTAAGAATGGGACATACGGCGACAACCTCACGCTCATTGCACTTATGAGAGAATATAATTTGCAGTGCCTGGTAGTTTCTACCCGAGGACTAGAACACTCATCAATTGTGTCAGCAGATGGAAAGTTCGATGGTGATGTTGGAACAATTGCATTGGGGTATTTCCCAGAAGGATTTGGCATGCATTACGTTAGTATCCGTATCAATCAACGCGTGTACAAGGACATAATATCACGCTTAGAACAGTCGTATGACAACGGTGACTCTGGCGACAGCGCTGCGTCTGGCGACAACGCTGCGTCAGGCGACAACGCTGCGTCTGGCGACAACGGTGACTCTGGCGACAACGGTGACTCCGGCGACACCGCTGCGTCTGGCGACAACACTGCATCTGGCGACAACGCTGCGTCTGGCGACAACGGTGACTCTTGCGACAACGGTGACTCCGGCGACAACGGTGACTCCAGCGACAACGGTGACTCCGGCGACAACGGTGACTCCGGCGACAACGCTGCGTCTGGCGACAACGGTGACTCCGGCGACAACGCTGCGTCTGGCGACAACACTGCATCTGGCGACAACGCTGCGTCTGGCGACAACGGTGACTCTTGCGACAACGGTGACTCCGGCGACAACGGTGACTCCAGCGACAACGGTGACTCCGGCGACAACGGTGACTCCGGCGACAACGCTGCGTCTGGCGACAACGGTGACTCCGGCGACAACGGTGACTCTGGCGACAACGGTGACGTCTCTGTGTGTTCAGCCCTGAAAGAGCTTCAAGATATGATAAACAATAGGAGGGCACAGAAGCGAACGACTTTTCCATTTCTGATGTTACCACTTCACATTCAAGTTGAAATTTTTAAGTTCTGCATACAATCAAACCCGTCAATCCAGTTTGTGTTGGCGAAGGTCGGCAAACGCTTTAGAGATTTAATAAGGTCAATGAGTTTGCAAACACCTAGAATTTACATTCGGCCGGATATTGGACTAGATACTAGTAACAGAAATCCTGTTAGCGTTCGTTTCCTATTAACAAGAGCGGGCAGAAACAGCGGTCTTATTTCGGCAATAAAAGAAATCATCAAGGGGCCAAAATGGGCAAACGCATGGCTGCGTTTGCGTGTTAGTGGAATCGGTTGGTATGATATCATAGATGTCATGTACAGACATTACAGGTGAAATATACATGTATATCGGTGTTTGGAAACCTGTTATGTTATTTTTGTGATTGATGATTATGTTCTTCTACCGGAAATTTGTTGTCATTTGCTCATTTACTGGTAACTTTTTACGAAGCACATTTGGGATATTTTGGCTGCTACTAAAATGAATGTATATATGTATATTATGTCTTGTCAAAATGCTACAGTTGGATTAAAATTTAAATGCTGTTCTATGTTCTTCAATATTACTTTGAAAAATCCTGTCAGTATACCAATAAATGAAAAAAGTACAAGTTTGTTGAATCTCTTGAATGAAACAAATTATAAAATACAAAATGTAAAATGAATATGTGATGATGATGATGACAAAACATTTGTGATGATGATGATGGTAAAAAAATTGTGATGATGATGGTGGTGGTGATGATGATGACAGTGGTTATGATGATTGGGGTTTGATGATTGTGGTGATGATGATGATGATGATGATAATGATGATGATGATGATGATAACAAACGTTTTGGGATGATGATGACAGCGATGTTTATCGGACGATGATGATGGTTATAATGATGATGATAAGTTTTTAGATGATGATGACGGCGATGTTTATCGGCCGACGATGATGATAATGATGATGATGATAACAAAATATTTGTGATGATGATGATGGCGATGTTTATTGGCCGATGATGATGATGATATTCTCATCGTCGTCATCATCATCACAACATCCTCATTATCGACCGAAAACATCGCTGTCATTATCATCACAAAAAAAACTTTTGTGATCACCATTACGATCATGATAATGGATATGATGATGTTGGTTTTGATGGTGATGATGATGGTGGTGTTGGTAAAGATAACAACGATGATGATCATTGGGGTGTTGATAATTGATGTGATGATGATGATGATGATGATGATGATGATGATGATGATGATGATGATGATGATGATGATGATGATGATGATGATGATGAGATAACGATGATGATGATGATGATGATGATGATGAGATAACGATGATGATGATGATGATGATTACGATGATGAGTGTGTATCATATTCGGAACGAATGTGGTACATTTTTCATCCGAATATGGTACAAGTTTGTACCATATTCGGTCAGGCATTTTACCCCAAAACTGCAGATACGTATATGGTACAATTAGACAGTTGTACCATATTCGGCCGAATATGGTACAAACTTGTACCATATTCGTTTTTGTACCAAATACGGTCCGACAGAGGACACTTTCCGCTTTTATGGAATTTTTTGTTTAAAGGAAGTTACTTTTAAACGAAAATCTAGTTTGTGCGGAGAGTTTCGTCCCTGATTAGCAAAGGCTTATCTAGGACGACACTTAGTTTAGGCGGAAAGAGTCGTCCCAGATTATCCCGTTCAATCCGCACACGCACACGCATTAAAATCCGTTTGACCACAGATTGGTTCGTTAATCAATTCCGTGCGAGATCTGTTATAGCGGACATACACATATCGCCCCATTGGAGAATAAAGGTACCATGTGCCTTCTAATTTCAATGTCACGTGGTACCATTTTGCACCAAAGGGGCTAATTATGGTCAGGTTGTTTCAGTGTTGTGATTTTACGGGAGAATTAAAGACTTGATAATAAACATGTGTTTTTTGCTTGTTTTTTTCTTTTATTTTTTTAACTCTACCTGAATAAACGATAAAAACAACAACACGTTAGATTGCTTGTTTTATCAAATGATATTATTTCATTTTGACGTGAAACAACAATGTCAACACGCAATTTAAACAATCCGATAAACTAATAAACTTTCAGTCCCCACACCATGGCATAGAGGATGATTTAAAATTCTGCCTGATGATAAAAACACGCAACATAAACAGTCCGATAAACTAACAATCCCAACAGTATTGCCTACAATATGATTACTGACTTATAGACAGTTGATATGGTTGGTTAATATAGATTAATGAGGCAATCTTGTGGCATGTTAACCGCTAACGCGACACCTGGACGCGGCGAGATTGAAATGTCCGATACGATTATGTAGGTGTATTCACGTCGCTTTGTCAGCGGCAATGCCCGCCCAATTAAGCCCGGGAGCTGCGTACACTTGGGATGGAGTAACTAACTTACCTTACACCCGACTGAATTGGAGTTATAGAAATGAGCCCCGCTCTGTGAAAAGGGGGTTTAATGCATGTCATCACAGGCTTATCAGGGGCGAGATTTTTCGCCTTAACTTGATTTTTGCTAAGAAAAAACTTTCTTTAAACGTAAAATATCACTAAAGCGGAAAGTGTCGTTCCTGATTAGCCTGTGCGGACTGCACAAGCTAATCTGGGACGACACTTTACGCACATGCATTAAACCCCTTTTTCACAGAGCACGACCCAAATTATTTCTCTTACGACTTACGTGCGTGTTCTTTTGGTGCGACACTGGTTAGGGCGTCTGTTCATCAAAAGGTTACAGTACACTAAATCCTATTGTATCCCTCCGATGAAAGTAGTGTCTATTTATAAAGATTTTTCTCTTCGGATATAAAAGCAATTTAAATTCGCAGATTTTCCATTACGATTTTTTCTTAATCATGTGTGCCTGCAATAGTTTGGAGGAATTCATTGAAGACTTATTTGAAAGATCAACTTTTGGGAAACTAAACTATGTAAAAAGCAGAACCCTGTTTTTCTGTTAACCCTTTGCATGCTGGGAAATTTGTCGTCTGCTAAAATGTCGTCTGCTTAATTTCTTAAATTAGCCTTTTTTTCGATTTTTTTTTTAATCAGAATAGCAAACAGTTTGGATCCTGATGAGACGCAACGTTCTGTAAGGTCTCATCTGGATCCAAACTGTTTGCAAAGGCCTTCAAAATTCGGTTCCCGCACTGAAAGGGTTAAGGAATGCATTCAGGCGAGATGCAGTTTCTTCGAAGTAGCATAGCAACTTTTTTATTGTAACTTTCGGAACAAGACATACTCATCTGAAAAATGAAAGCAAAATTGAAAATCTGAAATAAAGGAAAAACGGAAATGGGAAAGACGGACTGACGGACAGAGCAATCACTAAAAGTATGCCTCCACCATCAAACACATGTTATTACTGTAAGCACATAAAGCTGCATACGTTCGATTGGTAAAATAGAAAGAGTGGCCGTGTCCCCGGTGGCCTTACACAAATCTGCATCCGGTCGCGAAGGGACTCCAACAACTTCAAAATACCCGTGTACAAGTTACCGGGGTGCAGGATCAACGGGGTTTTCAGGGGTTTACACACGGGCTGGACAGAATGTAAACACACCGTTAAGAACTTTATTTTTTCAAATGTCTCATGCTATTGAAATACATTTGCAAAAATCTGAAATGCATAAAAACAGTTTTTCTTGCAGTTTGTGCCGATATCTTAAAAATCCTTGAATACGTCTGAAAACGGTGACAAAATTTCACGTTGCATGAAAAATAACAGTGTAGTACAAATCGAGTTTTTAAAAATAACGCAGGCTTATGAAATAAAATAATTCTGATGTATTTCACATTTCCATAAGCAGCTTGAAAATATGTATTTAATGCACTAGTTGAAATTCTTAAGAAAAAGCTGTTTTCAAAAATATTTTGAAAAAAAGAAACACCACTTACCGGTGTATTTACATCGATTGACGTTTAAACCACAAGTCACGTTAACCTGCGCATGCGCTATATGATTCCTTATTCGTTAAAACAAAAGTTGTCCCTCTGTTTCTAATTTTATCATTAGGCATACCTTAATTGTTGCAATTTTCGACAGAGAACAAATTTAACTACATAGTGATATAATTCTTGCACAACCTGAAATTATGAGAAGAAAACATTTACAGAGTGCTTTCATATGGAAAATTGCATTACAATGGAAAAAGTACCTTGTGCTTCCGACGCTGCCCGTAAATATCCGAACATTTACGAGTTAACGCTTCGGGTAGCCCACGAGAACTACCTTGTGCTTCCGACGCTGCCCGTAAATGTCCGAAAATTGGGCTTAATGCACGTGAGTAAAGTGTCGTCCCAGATAAGCCTGTGCAGTCCTCAGTGGCCAATCAACGACAACACTTTCTGCCTATCTGGTATTTTTCATTACAAGGACTTCTCTTCTCAGCGAAAATCGAGTTTAGGCGGAAAGAGTCTTTCCAGATTAGCCTGTGCAGACTGCACATGTTAATTAGTCAAGACACTTTACGTTGAGGCATTAAACCAAGTTTTTTCAGAGCTCGGGTCGTACACTTACTAATGTATCTGGAAGCTGCCACTAGCGGCTAAAATGGGCGATATATTCCCGCAACATTTACACGTGGAACCCGAGCAGTCCAGTAACCGGAGACGCCGCTCAGCGGGCGCTATATCGCAACTATTACTGCACGCGGAACCCGAGCGGTCCAGAAACCAGACACACCGTTGACACTCGGCGCTGTGCTGCGAGGCGGGTGGTTTAGACCGGATTACACTAATTTACGTAACAATTAGACCCATTACCTCAACACCAGCGCTTGTCAGCGTATGAAGCGATCTATGTAGTGGCGTTAATAGACTTAATAGAGTCAATAAATCACGCCATAATTTGGGCAACACGGCGACGGGTGCGGGCTGGGTTGATGGTCGTATTCCATGTCGAAATGGAACTGTTAGTTCCTGTGATTAAATCATAACCATTAAGCACAGTAATTAATTTATTATGGCATGGACGTCTTGATGAGATATGAAAGCGAGATTGTATGTATGGGGTCGTCTTCCAAAGTGGATAACGACTGAGTCGGGTAGTGAATACTGTGACATGATTATTTATAATGTAAAATCACAACAAGTTTGTATGAATATATTAAAGATGTTACGTGCCCAAAATTGTGAATGTATTTAAAGCCTCATAAATACTCCAAATTAACGAATATTTCGTAAAATATTTCGAAAAATAAAGGTAACACATACAAAAATAGTGTTCCTTGTAGCAATAGCCACAATTTGAATGCTAGATGCGGTATGGTATTAAACATAGATTTAACGAGATAAAAAAATATATATCGTTTTCATATGTTTTGTGATAATATATTCAATGTGATTTTCTCGAAACGATATCCGAACATTTACGAGTAAACGCTTCGGGTAGCCCATGAGAACTACCTTGTGCTTTCGACGCTGCCCGTAAATATCTGAACATTTACGAGTTAACGCTTCGGGTGGCCCATGAGAACTACCTTGTGCTTCCGACGCTGCCCGTAAATATCCGAACATTTACGAGTAAACGCTTCGGGTTGCCCATGAGAATTACCTTGTGCTTCCGACGCTGCCCGTAAATATCCGAACATTTACGAGTAAACGCTTCGGGTAGCCCACGAGAACTACCTTGTGCTTCCGACGCTGCCCGTAAATATCCGAACATTTACGAGTAAACGCTTCGAGTAGCCCATTAGAACTACCTTGTGCTTCAGACGCTGCCCGTAAATATCCGAACATTTACAAGTAAACGCTTCGGGTAGCCCATGAGAACTACCTTGTGCTTTCGACGCTGCCCGTAAATTCGTGTAAGATTACTTTGCTCCACTGTTATCTTTTATTAAAGTTGTATATGTTCATATCATCATAAATGTATATGTATTTAATAAAATTAATTCAATTTCAAATTTGTTAACGGAAGAGTAAGCAAGACATTTCAATTAAAATTGAGCATCGCTCTGGGAGAACGGTGTTTATCCCACTTTTACAGCGATTTCGGTTGATTAAAGCCCCATTGATTAAATATCATCTATAATCAATGGCAGGAAATGACGTCAATATTTCGACGAAATGACGTCATAAATCCAGCGAAATTATCCAGTCAAACTAATTTTGTTTAAATAAAAAATTTACAAAATAAAAAGTGGGATAAATAGAATAATAGATTAGTGTTGATTATAGATCAGGTTTATCATGCTCGGCACAAAAACGAAAAAGCACTCGCCAAGGCTCGTGCTTTTTGTTTTCTAAGCCTCGCATGATAAACCTGGGGTCGTATTCCAGAAGCATCTTAAGTTAAATTTTATTCTTATCCTTAAATTGGGAAATTTTCTAAAGTGTTTCATTTCATATTGCAATAGATTGGCATCAAGATATACATTTAAATAACATCATTATCCCAATGTTATTTCAGGAATACCAAAAAAACATGTGTTTCCTTATTTAGTAAAGAAATAAAAAAACATTGTTATTTTGAACTTAAGTGAAATTATTCAAGAAATGACTTAAGATGTTTCTGGAATACCACCCCTGATCTATAATCAACACTAACCTATTATTCTCTATTTAAAGCATGTGCATAAAGTGTCGCTCCAGATAAGCCTGTGCAGTCTGCACAAACAAATAAGAGACGACACTTTCCGCTTTTATAATTTTATTTAAAGGGGCTTCTTCTTACCGAAAATACAGTTTATGCGTAAACTGTCGTCCTTGATTAGCCTGTGTTGACTGCACAGGCTAGTCTGGAACGGGCCTCATTAGCATGTGTTGACTGCACAGGCTAGTCTGGAACGGGCCTCATTAGCATGTGTTGACTGCACAGGCTAGTCTGGAACGGGCCTCATTAGCATGTGTTGACTGCACAGGCTAGTCTGGAACGGGCCTCATTAGCATGTGTTGACTGCACAGGCTAGTCTGGAACGGGCCTCATTAGCATGTGTTGACTGCACAGGCTAGTCTGGAACGGGCCTCATTAGCATGTGTTGACTGCACAGGCTAGTCTGGAACGGGCCTCATTAGCATGTGTTGACTGCACAGGCTAGTCTGGAACGGGCCTCATTAGCATGTGTTGACTGCACAGGCTAGTCTGGGACGGGCCTCATTAGCATGTGTTGACTGCACAGGCTAGTCTGGAACGGGCCTCATTAGCATGTGTTGACTGCACAGGCTAGTCTGGAACGGGCCTCATTAGCATGTGTTGACTGCACAGGCTAGTCTGGGACGACACTTTACGCACACGGATTAAGCCAAGGTTCACAGAGCGAGGCTACATTATGATTTCGATTCTAGAACGATCATACATAATTTTCTGAAATATTTACGCTGAAGTTTTACAGAAATGGAACTACATTTTTCGAGTACGGGTTCAATTGACAAGATTTTTTGTTAATGGAAATTTTTTTTTTGCCGTGTTATGTTTCAAAATGTAAATAAACCTACGCGATATTCATTATGTGCAAATCTTTTTAACATAACTAATGTAGCAAATGGACCATTGGCTACGATAAAGGTGTTTGCATTTGTGTTTACTTTGTACTAAGGGAAGCCACTGTTCTTTGTATTTTTATCTGGGGCACTTCACACACTTGTTTTAAAAACGGGTTCTGCGTATTTACTTGTTTTTTTGCATCTCAAGCGCATGAAAACGTTCTATTGTTGCATTTAAAAAAATGAAAAGATATTATTTTAAGCTTTCCGGGGGTTTACAGAGAAATATCAGTGAATTAAAACTGATAATTCACTGTTTGAAACAGTGAAATTTTGTACTGAAAAATAGCGGTAAATTTCACTGTTATACTGTGAGATGACGTCGTTTTAAATACGTTACGACGCCATTATTTCAGCAAAAATACAAAAATAATCATTTGTAAGCATTCAATAACAAGAAAAATTGTTGGATTTAGTGGAATAATTATTTTAATTCACTTGTGATCATAGAAACTTTTATTTCGTGCTTGCGACACTTGGGCAAATATTAGTTTCTAAGATAAATCGTGAATTAGAATCGATATTCCACCAAACCCAACAAATATCCTCTATGTCTAACCCCCCCCCCCCATTTTTTTTTTGTTGGGGTGGGGTGGCGGTATTGAGAATGGAATTGCATGCTATAAAAATCCCGTTAACGTCATAAAACGTCATAGATTGTGTGATTGTACAGCCACTGTAATTATATTTTTAAAGTCATTAAATAAAATTGATATTGTTCGCATTTGAACGGAATAGACGTGCTTTTGTTTCAGTCTATCCATTCTATCCACGAAAATATAGTGTATACCTTTTTTTTGGGGGGGGGGGGGGGAAGAGGGAGGATTCATGCTTCAAAATAGTTTTTACATAAACAAATCGTATGACTTTAAGCCAACAGACTATAAAAATATTTTTACGTTTAATTAAAAATTTAAATACATTGAAAACTAAATTACCGATCTCCACTTGAAAACAAAACTAAAAACACACACACAAATATAACACGACCAATTAACCCTACGTGTATCCGAATCGATCTCTAATCAGATTGAAGGGGCAATTATAAATCAATCTGTTTAACATATTTATTAACAACATGATTTTTATCCGTCCAAAAAACAACAACTGTCAATACATCGTTTCGTTCAACGCGGAAGGGCCCTTGATTTTAATTCGACTTAAAGCTTTTGAAATAAAGATTGTATCGGCAATTTCTGAAGGTCCCTGTCCCCTAAGGCCCACGTGCTCAATTGGGGGCCGCGTTGTCAATTAGGTTTTGACGCGTCGCCAATAGTAACGTTTTATTAAACTCACATATTGGCCTCGGCTGATGACTATCTATTATCGATTAATTTACTTCCTAATTTGCATATGTTATTGCCTTTCAATTATATTAAACTTTAATGTGTTGATTTTGTTTTGAGTTTTTTTGGACAGGTTAATTTCCCTTGGGACTTTCTCCGTTGCCTTTTCACCTGGAACAAATGCAATTTTCCTTTAATAATTGTAACACTTTATTTTTAAATTATAATAAAAATCTTGTTAAACGTACTATTTTGATTGTATGTGTTTTAAAAAAAAACACTTGTAAATACATATCAAATTTAAACATACATGATATGCATTAAATAAATAACGGATACTACGGTATTTAATTATTTCCTTTCATAATTGGGCATTCTATGTACGTTATTTAATATTTGTCTGCAAATGTTTGTGAACACTGTTCTTTATTTGTAACAAAATATGCAGTAGTAAGTTTTCATATCCGTGTTAATGCTTAACTAAAAAATTGTTTCCATTCGAAATTTATTACACCAACTGTTTTTTTCTATGCCATTTTTAAAAACAAATTCAAGACACTGAATTAATGAAACGCAATATTTAATTATTCATTTTCTTAATTAATTAATTAATTAAATTATTTCTAAACTGTTATTGCTGAAATAATTCCAATGTGAATGAGTTAAAATATAATGCATGTGTAGTTTTTTCAAACACCAATTGAATGCATGAAAATTAAATAATACGTAAACACAAATAATATATTTAAAGATCTCTCAATTTATGAAAACAAAGTCATCCGTTGAGCAAAATTGAAAGTTCTCAACATTGTGCAGTTAAACGCAAGCTGTTTATTTAATCTCCGTAAAACCAGTATTTGAACTAATGTTTCCGATTTGCCCTGAGCGTCAAATTAACAAAACTGCGATCAAAAGTTAAAATCTTCACTGTGGCTCGATTTGCCGGCAGCGTCAGGGCGGTGAATCGATTAGCTTTTCGCGTTTTTCATTGGCTAATCAAACACGCCTCTCGCTAAATAGAGCACTCCCCTCCGTATTCATCAACACAATAACAAATGCTTGACTTTTCAATTTCAGACTCATGTCTCATCGAAGAAAGTGAGACAGCGAACATATTTGTAATGTTGGAGCTCGAATCTTTGACTAAACGTCTGCTGGGAGTAGAGCAGACGGGTGGAATAGAAAATAAATCCGCGAACATGGAGCATAAAGACGGTGATGATAATTTTACTAATTTTAGTATAACTGAAATTCTGAAACCGTGCTTCGGCAAGAAATGTGTGACGACAGAAGTGTTGGATTTATCTCGTTACCGCGAAACATTCAACACTAAACACCCGTACACATGTTATAACTGGAGCGCAAGGTTACACGAACAATATGGATTAACCATCAGTGCATTTTCAGTGCCTAACCAAAAATGTGCGTCGGGACTTACAATTCAAAACATTCCAACATCATCGTCGTCGCATAATACTGACACTAACATTACGAGCTTGAACGCGATCAAAAGCATTAACCAAAGCCTTCCGCTAAATCTGGACGTACGGAATTTCGCGTCAAAACCGAATGACGTCGCTGACAAACACGAACGCGACAGCGATTCGCGACCGGAAACGGGGGAACGCCGACGAGAATATTGTGGGTCCGACGGAGAGAGCGTCAAGAGTAGCCCGGCGACGAGTCCCGCGGGAAGTCCCGGAAGTAGCCCCACCGTTAGTGGTGGCCGGAAGGAAGGCGGCGACGGTGACGGCACCGGGAAGCTGTGGCCGGCGTGGGTCTACTGCACGCGATACTCGGATAGACCGTCGGCAGGTAGGACTAGTAAGAACGCTTTCTTGAACATTTCTGTTGGTTAGAACAGTGTTTTATGGTCAAATTTGGGGCCTGTATTCGGCCCCATTACCAATTTTAAAAATTATATATGCTACTCAAAATTTGCTAAGCATCACTTTTTATAGTATGTGCAATTTGAAGTTCACCCCTAGCTAGATTCAGCCAGCGTCACGCATCAATGATAAAACAATACTTAAAAATAAAATCAAAAACACACATTCTAATATCAAAACCTGCAAAATAACAATTTAAATTAAATTAAATTAAATCGAAGATATGTGAAAATAAAAAGTGATCCTTAGTCAATTTTGAGTAATATATTTACTCCAAATGACTTCCTAAAATTCCCGTTTCCAAATCTCCGTATGCAGCTTTATGGATTGAACCTCACTAAATATAATATTGAAAACACTTATTAACAATTTAAAAATATAGGAAAAAATAAAATACCCCTATTTCACAATTTTAGTCGGCGCTATTGTTCCTTATTCAAAGGGTCCCGGTCCCATTCCAAATATGGTGAAAACACACTGTAGAAATATAAGAGAAATTGAATGCGATTTATTGAGGCGTGCATCGAATTTTATTTTGTGGTACTTGAATTATCATGGAGGAAAAAGCGTTATAGAAAAAAATTGTCAAAATAAGAAGAAGCTTTATAATCACCCTGTGCCTTATAAAATGTTATGCTATTTTTAAAAGTTTTAGGTGTGAAAAAATCAACGGGAAATTTAAATTTTTAAAATCAATGGTTTCACATGTTCATTAAAACGTAAATTGATGATTCCGTTACTTTTACTTCAATTATTGACTTTTTTGGCAAACAATCGATTAAAATTGGAAAACGTTCAAAATACAATACTTTGGTCGATAACCCACGAGGATTTTTTTAACCATTGTTTCACATGATCATATATCGTTTTATTTAGAGTAATCAAATAATATTGCTTTTATAAAACGTAAACTTTCAGTTAATTTTATCAGCTTTTTTTATTTTTGTCCAAAATATAATGTCTAAACCGTAGACTTTTGACTAATAGTTGGTATTTTACACGTAACATTCTTTTAACTGACGGCATCGTCAATATCAACATATTTTAGTTTTGTAGTTAACCCATTTATGCCTAGCGTCCTGAAAAAAGGACATTGCAAACAGTGTAGACCCAGATGAAACGCCGCATAATGCGGCGTCTAATCTGGGTCTGTGCTGTTTGCTTAAAAGGAATTTCTCTATGAAATATTCTAAATATAGAAATAAATATACTTGACATCCCTTATTTTGGAAATAAATTGATCCAATTTAGAAGGATGGGAGAGTCAACTAGGCATAAATGGGTTAAAGACAACAAACAAGACGAGCAGTGTTGAGAGATTCCTAAAAAAACATCATGTTTTAGAGGCATTACTATCCAGCCCTTAATTATATAAATATTCCCTATTGTATTATTAATAATTCATTTTATGATATAAAGGATTTGCTGCTGGTTTTTTACAAGAAAGTCAAATACAAATTTCTAGGAATTTATGATTCTCTTATTGATATAATTTAATGAATACATATTGTAAAGGTTTAATATTTTTTAAGAGGTCTGTATAAAATAAAAGACACCAGTCCGAGCGTTCAAACTAACCAACAATTTATGTTTTGATATAGTTTACTACATGCAGTTTCCAATATTTACATGTATTTATACTGCTTTAAAATCAATGTTAGTTAATTTTGAGTATCGATCTCAGTAAAGTACGCTTTCATATTGTACAGCTCTATAATACAGAAACAAATTGCAAATATGCTTTAAATTAACTGAGTATGCGTGAACTCTCATATCATAATTTATTTACAATAATTAAAACGTAAATCGACGATTCCGTTACATTTACTTCAATTATTGATTTTATTGGCAAACAATCTATTAAAATTGGAAAACGTTGACAATAAATTACTTCGATAGGTAACCCACAGGGATTTTTATATTAAAACCAATGACACGTATTAATTTGGTACAGTGGGTTATACATTAAGATTGAATTAGGCGGAAGTGTAACAGTGTTATATGAAAATAATTTAGTCTATGTTTAAGCACGGTTACCGCCCTATGAATGTATTAAATACTACATGTATATAAACTTTATATTTACTTAAATCACGATCAGCAGTCTTTTCGTCTTTTGATTCGAATTTTAATCAATTAACATTATTTGGAAAACCATACAATCTAATAAAGTTTGTGCTAATTTTGTCGAAACGCCATTCATGTGTTTTATCATTGACATAATACATTATTTGAGGTACCTCATTATTTGTGTTTCATGCTTTTTAGTGTTAGATAATTGGATAAAAATAAGAACATCGCGGCAAACCTCTGCATATATTACTTATCAAAATAAGCCAGTGATTTCGTCGCTTTATTGCTAATGTGTTTTATCTCCATTTTGTTTCAAAAATGAGTTTTTTTTAATCGCTGTGTTCGTGAGAGCGAGATCTTTAATATGACGTAATCGGATTCAAGATTCAGTCGCCACAGAAAAAGTTTTTCGATTCCATTGTGCTCCCACATTTTTGCTGAATCTCCCACAAGGTTAGACCTAACCATGCGTTTCTCTCCAAAAAATGAAAATGGTAGTTAAAGCACTAAAGCAATCAAGCGACGATTTATTTGAACAGCAAAATATAAATGCGCGTCCTGGGAAAAGGTGCTAAATGCGTGTGCGCACAGTGTCGTCTAAGATTATAATGTGTTGTCTTCACTGGCCTATCAGCGAACGCTTTTATGTTATTTTTAGTCTAAAAGAAGTCTATTATAAACGAAAATCCAGTCAAGGCGAACGTGTCTTCTCTGATTTGCCCGTGCTTAACCCATTTATGCCTAGCGTCTTGAAAAAAGGACATTGCAAACGGCGTAGACCCAGATGAGACGCCGCATGATGTGGCGTCTCATCTGGGTCTGCGCTGTTTGCTTAAAAGGAATTTCTCTATGAAATATTCTAAATATAGAAATAAATATACTTGACATCCCTAATTTTGGAAATAAATTGATCCAATTTAGAAGGATGGGAGAGTCCACTAGGCTTAAATGGGTTAAAATAACGGAAATCTTAACAGTAACGAGGGCATCAAATAAATTCCTGAAAATAAGTTATCAAAGACTCTGGTGCTGAGAATGGATGCATTTTTATTCAAAAATAATATCGTTATATCGTCATGTAAAATGCCGTGCGTTATTAATAAACGAATTATCTCCTTTTACTCATCATATAGAATGCCGTGTGATATTTAAATACGACGAACTTTGGGTCCGCATTTTATTTCACAAAATTTTCCTGAAACTTCTTTTCAATTAAACTGGCTTCTTATGCAACCAAACAACTGAATATCGCACTAAGTAAACACAATATACATCCATCAATGTAATCCATCTACGCCATTTTTCGCAGTGTTGGTAAATTGATATAATGAAGTTATTTATCAATTAACCTTTCGTGAAAACTGATCCCGCGTCGTGCTGTGCTCGTGACAGCGACCCTAGCATCAAGTGACACGTGCAAATTAAACGCGACGTACCACTCCGTCACAAGACATAAACTTGACGATTTTATATGCGCCAACACTAAGGCTGTTCCAATCCGCATTCTGTTGAAATGCAGAAGGAACTATATTATTACTAATATTAATTATTTATTATTAGTATTAGTTTAGATTTAGTATTATAAGTATCATCATTATTATTATTATTATTATTATTATTATTATTATTATTATTATTATTATTATTATTATTTATCATTATTTCTATTATTTACAACAAGAAACCACCAATAACTTACACATAGTTATCAAATATCACATAGTTATCAAATATCACATAGTTATCAAATAGAAATGGAAATATTATGCGCCGAATCGTGCGAATTTTTCATAAAGTTTATCTTGATGTCAGAATAAAAACAAAATAAAAAAGGACAGAAAACAGACGGAAAAACTGCCTTTCGGATATCGTAGGCACAACTGTTTTATTTGTGCAATTTAAACGGAAAACCAGAAAAGCGGAAAGTGATGAGCCTGAGCGGACTGCAAATTATCTCTTTCAGTGCGGGAACCGAATTTTAAAGGCCTTTGCAAACAGTTTGGATCCAGATGAGACGCCACAGAACGTGGCGTCTCATCAGGATCCAAACTGTTTGCTATTCTGATAGTATTCTTTGAAAAAAATCTAAGAAAATGCTAATTTAAGAAATTCAGCAGACGACATATAGCAGACGACAAATTTCCCAGCATGCAAAGGGTTAAACGGAAAATACCAGAAAAGCGGAACGTGATTAGCCTGAGCGGACTGCAAAGTTAACCCTTTGCATGCTGGGAAATTTGTCGTCTGCTAAAATGTCGTCTGCAGAATTTCTAAAATAAGCATTTTCTTCGATTTTTTTCCAAAGAATACTATCAGAATAGCAAACAGTTTGGATCCTGATGAGACGCCACGTTCTGTGGCGTCTCATCTGGATCCAAACTGTTTGCAAAGGCCTTTAAAATTCGGTTCCAGCACTCAAAGGGTTAAAGTAACATTACTATTCAAAATCAACGAAAATTTCGTACAATTGTTCGTAAAATAAACTTAACCAATTAAAAATCAGTGTTCCTTATGGCAATTGCCGAAATTTCAACGTCAGATGTGGACTGGTAAAATAGATGTTGGTAGATACAAAATGCTCGTTTTTATTATTGCTTTGCATATCTATTTATACGACACATGAACACTGAAATGGTGTTCGTGTGTCGTATGAATAGATATATTCGCGGGAATTAATTGTGGCCACAAAGAAATAAAAACGAGCATTTTGTATCGACAAAAATTTATGTAATCATACCACATCAAGCGTTGACATTTTGGCTATTGCTTATACGGAACACTGATTGTTAAGGCGTTAACTTTATTTTACGAAATACTTAACGAAATTTTCGTTTATTTTGAGCGTTATAGAGACTTTAACATGGGACCACAATTAACGCTCGTGCACAGAGATCTAGTTTCCCAGAGTGTTCGAAAATGCTTCCAGTGGCATACAAGCTACAAGCCAGTTAATCTTGTTAACTGTTCTTTCCGCATAGAAGTAATAGATTCTGTCAGTTTATGGTGCCGCGAATTAAGACTTCGTTGGAAACCATGCTGCGAACTATTTTGATTGATGTTTCGCTAATTATTTCGCCTGTTAGCCGGTGAAATATAACAAGATTTACACGGTTTTATGGCCAGTCGCAACAGCCGCGGGTTGCAAATTGCAATTGTTCTAATGTTCGCTGAAATCGTTTGAAACCGCGTACAAAAAAGTGTTTCCTGATGAGATATAATACTTTGTTTGAGGAATCATTTCCAGAGTATCACCGATTATCTTAACCCATTTATGCCCAGTGGACTCTCCCATCCTTCTAAATTGGATCAAGTTATTTCCAAAATTAGGGATGTCTAGTAAATTTATTTCTATATTTAGAATATTTCTTACAGAAATTTCTGTAAGCAAACAGCGCAGACCCAGATGAGACGCCGCATTATGCGGCGTCTCATCTGGGTCTACGCTGTTTGCAATGTCCTTTTTTTCAGGACACTAGGCATAAATGGGTTAAAAAAAGAAAGTTATCCGAGTAATTAAAGATCGGCATTGCCCATTGAAATACACGTGTAATGTCAAATAAGCCTCTCTTTGTTACAATAGGACTTAATGCATGTGCGTCAAGTGTCGTCCCAGAGTTGTCCGTGCATTACACACAGGCTAATCAGGGACGACACTTTCCGTCCTAAATTGATTTCCATGGAAAAGAGACTTCCATTACGCGAAACATTCAATCAAAACGTCACATGCTAATTGGGTACGACACAGGCTAATTGGGTACGACACAGGCTAATTGGGTACGACACAGGCTAATTGGTTACGACACGTTGCGCATATGCATTCACCAAGGTTTTCACAGACAGAGGTTAATTAAAGGGGCCTTTTCACAGATTTTGGCATATTTTAAAGTGTGTCATTAAATGCTTTATATTGATACATGTAAACATTGTATCTTAAAAGCTCCAGTAAAAAAATCAAGAATAAAATAAAAAAATGGAAAAAAAGTAGCCGGTACCAGGACTCGAACCAGTGACCCCCGGAGTCCTGGAGTTAGTCTGAAGTAAAAACGCATTAGCCCTCTCGGCTATTCCGCCGGGTATACGCAGTTTATGTATTTTATACCTTATAAAAGCAATCTTCGTAGTTTCGTAAATTTAAACGACAACAACAGAACTATCCAAATTATTCAATCGTTTCGCGTTGCAACGCTTTATAATTTTTAGGTTTTCAAATCGTCAAAAGATACATATAATGGCTATATTGGACTATGGTAAATGTTCAGTAATACTGTTTCCTCACAAAAATCATAACTAAAACGAAAATTTGCGATTCTGAAACAACTTTTTTCAATTTTGTCAATTTACCAAACCGCGAAAAGATCCCTTTAACATTTAAAATATACGTTTACACAAAGTCTCAATACGCTTCAATAACAATCCATACGGTCGCCATGCTAATTTTACAGTTCACATGACGTTT
Organism: Dreissena polymorpha; assembly: GCF_020536995.1. NCBI lineage: Eukaryota > Metazoa > Mollusca > Bivalvia > Myida > Dreissenidae > Dreissena > Dreissena polymorpha. The sequence goes on from NC_068369.1 coordinate 29,267,615, forward strand.
GAATTGCAAACACATATAATTCAATTAACTGGTTCCCCGTTGAATATAACCGTTGACTATATAGAGAGTAACGATAGATAAGGGGAGGTAACCAATCTAATAATTCAACAGAATAACCTGTAAAATAGGAATACTTAAACCCTTTGCATGCTGGGAAATTTGTCGTCTGCTAAAATGTCGTCTGCTGAATTTCTAAAATTACCATTTTCTTCGAATTTTTTTCAAAGAATACTATCAGAATAGCAAACAGTTTGGATCCAGATGAGACGCCACGTTCTGTGGCGTCTCATCTGGATCCAAACTGTTTGCAAAGGCCTTTAAAATTCAGCTCCAGCGCTTTAAGGGTAAAACCCCCGCAACATATTTGGAGATACATTATTGTCACCATCTATTATGCCTCAAGATTTAAGGCGAACATCGAATTGCCTATACGCCACGCGAAAGTACGTCACAACATTTGACACCAACATGGTGTGGTTTGAGGGTATGGTGTCGGATTAGCGACCGGTAGGTCAAACAGGTTCGATCCCCAATGTGCAAGCGTTCTTTTGATCTCCCCCAAATGATACTAAGTACTCATTTTACCCCAAAAACGGACTCGAGAGCGTTTCAACAAGAATAAGTCTTTCGATGCAATCGATCATCATTCAATGTGATTAAAATAAAACAAATACCTGTACACACAAACATGAAAGTAAGGATCGGCGCCGTGGAACAGTTAATGCACAGCATTTCGGAATACATGTACAACCGGTTTAACCTATATGGTGTCTTCCTTCAGGGCCGCGCTGCCGGAAGCTCAAGCGGAAGGAGAAGACGGTGGACGAGAAGCGGCCGCGAACCGCCTTCACCACGGAGCAGCTCCGGAAACTCAAGGACGAGTTCGACGCCAATAAGTACCTGTCGGAGAGCCGACGGCAGCAGCTCGCGCGGGAACTTGGCCTGAACGAATCGCAGATTAAGATCTGGTTCCAGAATAAGCGTGCCAAAATAAAGAAGGGAACCGGTGAGCGCAATGGTCTCGCCATGGAGCTGATCGCCCAGGGGCTCTATAATCACAAGACACTTCCGGTGAAGGCGGAGTCGTGATCGGTGGCTGCTTACCGGACATTACATGACGGCGACGACGAGTGAGCAAGCGATTGCGTCGGATTTATGGTGTATCCCCCCTCCAGGGAAATATCGCAGTCTCAACACTATTTGATGATGTAGTTGAGAGTACTCGTGACTACTGCGTTTACACAAATCATGTGCTGGTTTTTAAAGTATTTTTTGTTTGTGACTTTTTATATGTATCTGGCGGAAATCCATATATCTGTATTTTTTTGATAAATATATGACTCAATTTAGTTTTTTGCCAGGTTTCAAACTTCAAACCACATTTTAGTCAACATAAAGGGAATTGCGACGTGAATGATAATTCTGTGGCTGCGTTTCAAAAGTGGCTCATTTTACGTCAATCTTGCTCTGGGAAAACTGGGCTCAATGTATGTGCGTGAAGTTTAGTCCCAGATTAGCCTGTGCAGTCCTCACAGGCTAATCAGGGACGACAATTTCCACCCAAACTGGGTTTTCGGTTAAAAGAGTATTCCTTTTCACGAAAAAAAACATACAAGCGGAAAGTTTCGTCTCTGATAAGCCTGTGCGGCATGTACAGGCTTATCTGGGACAACACTTGACGCACATGCGTTAAGCCCAGTTTTCCCAAAACGAGGCTTATATTGTGAAAAATAATTTTTAAAACACAACTTCGCGTTATACAAGCTATTAATGTAAGTCATCATCATTTTTTCGAAGGAAAAGTGTTGTTGTTGTTGTTTGTGTTGTCAAAATCTACTGAATTCTGACCATTTACCCTGTTTTATTCCATTTTCAGTTTAACGATACATTCTTGTCATTTAATCTTGAAATATGTATGAAATAAATATTTGACGATTTGGTGATATGATTTTTGGTACTCTTAGTTGCATATCAACTTCTTGTGGTTACATCGCCAGTTGTAAAAAAGAAAAAATTGAACTTTAAATATATGCTAACAATATATATAATTCATTAATCTCTGATTAGTTTTATGTATTTATTATTTCTGCATAATATTCTTTTCCTATGCCCTAAGCAATTACCTTTTCTTGTTTCGCGCGTCTACTGTAATATATGCAGTTATTGATTTGTATTTATATTTGATTCGTAAATTATTTTGCAAATAAAGTGCTCTGAACTCTTGCCCTTACCTTATTATAAAAACGAATTAATGAAACAATCTCAAAAGTAATAACTAATTTGAAAAAATTAACCCCATAAACACTCAAAATATTTCGTACAATATTTCAAAAAATAAAGTTAACACATGCAAAATCAATGTTCCTTATAGCAATAGCAAACATTTCAAAGGTAGATGTGGTCTGGTAACACGATACAAAATGCTCGTTTTTGTGTTTTGACAATATATATTCTACGTGAATTTCCGGCTACGATATCCGGACATTAACGAGCGAATGTGAGATTGGCTTCGGGCAGCTTCGGTAGCACGACGTAGTTCTTATGATTTTGAGTATTAATGTTACTTTAATTCGATCAATGTTTGACTGGGTCAATATTACAAACAACGAAGATGAGTAATTAAAGGGAGATTATACGATTTTGTCAAATACTTATGAATTTATATAATATGTGTAAAAACTTATTATACATATAATTCAATATAAATTAAAACAAAAGTTAAGAAGAACATGTGTCGAAACATGCGAAATAAGCCAGATATTTAATTCTGAAATCGAAAATGTCTGTACAGTCGAATTCGCCAGCATGTATATCATGCATGTACGATGTGAATCTAAATTTAGTTTTACGGATCATTTTAATTTCCTGCAACGATATCTATTCATACGCCACACGAACACTAACTCCATTCCTAATAAAAAGACGAATGTTTTGGTTATTGTAGGAAAATATGTACGAAATATCTTCGTCACAATCGGCTCGGGGCACTAATTTGTTTTTGCAGCATTTTATGAAATTCGTCTTCAATGTATAATTTGTCTTGCCTTTTGTGTCATTGTAACATATTTTATCAATATATTACACTTTAACACATATACAAATCGTATAATCTCACTTTAAAGGAGTCCATTCGAGCCTTGTTATGAGGAAAATGCATGTGGGTAAACTGTCGTCCTAGATTAGCCTCTGCGGACTGCACAGGCCAATCTGGGACATTTTACGCACATGCATTAAACCCCGTTTTTCGCGAACGATGCACATTTACGTTTTGCAGCTCTCAACTTCACAATTGCAGAGTATAATAAACACAATTTCAAATAACAACACGAAAATCTCAAAATTTGCCAAATAATTTCCTCTCATAGTGCGCAACATGCAAGTTATAAAAAGCAACGTTTGCTTTAATACACAATGTTACACACAAAACACTAAAAATACAAGTTTAACGCAACTTCATTTTAGTTGCGCGTAATATTATCTGCTTACACGTCGTTAGGAATTAAAATTAATTATCACAGGTATGTAACATTTAACGAGGTCTCCAGACTACCCGAGTCGAGATAGAGATATTTAAAGTAATATCTGCAAGTTTCAACGACCTGTGCTGTAACGTTAGAAGTCTGCGGTAATAGATAGTGGGGTTAAATTAAAATATAATGTCAAGCAATAGATACCCGAAACGTGTAAAACTCCAATGGGGGTCCAAGACGGCTGGGTAGAGTTGCAGCTAGATTACTGAAAATCCTTTGTGTCGCGTTCTGAGAAAACTGGGAATAATTCATGTGCGTAAAGTGTCGTCCCAGATTAGCCTGTGAAGTCCGCACAGGCTAATCAGGGGCGACACTTTCCGCTTTTATGACATTTTTGGTTTAAATGAAATCTCTTCTTATTCTTTGATGTTAAAACAATGATAAATATGGGAAATGCTTATATAGACAAAATTGTTGAAAATCTCACAAACCATTTCTGGAAGGATGTGCTGAAATATTATAGAATGTACATAAACAAAATTAAAATAAGAAAACCTGATGATGTACTTGACATGCCACTTTTTTTATAATAACAGCGTAAAGATCGGTGATAATAGTATTTATGAAAAAAGTATGTATGAACGTGGCATTCGATTTATAAGAGACATATTATGTACCTCTGGACAATTCAAGTCTAAGCAAGAAATTGAAGCTTGTACAGGTAAACATATCAATTTTGATTCTACGAAGGTCTAAAAAGATCTGTAGCAAATTCCATTAAAAACTCAGGTTATGCATCTGTAAAAGCAACATCCAATGCTGGAGCTTATATTTCTTGGTACCTTAAATTTGATTTGCCCAGAAACAAAATAAACTAGTATATGAAACTCTTATTTCATACACTGAAAAACCTTCAAGTGAAACAAAATGGAATGCAATTTTTAATAATATTGACTGGAAGTATGTGTACAGTTTTGTTTTTGAAATAACCAGAGATACATATTTACAATGGTTACATACTAGAATAATACAAAGAATTTTAGGTACTAAATATCTGCTTTTTAAAATGAATATTGTTGATGATAATAAATGTACTTTTTGTAATAAAAATGAGGAAACTTTAACTCACCTTTTCTGGGGTTGTGAGCACATCCAAAAAATTGTTCAACATGTTTCGAACGTATTGAATATAAATAATGTCAATATGCCTTCACTCTCTTACCAAGACATGATTCTAGGAATTTGTATCGCAAAAAAGAATCCTATAAATATATTGCTTCTTGAAATTAAAAAATATGTCTTCATGTGTAAACAAACAAACAAAATCCCCAATAATCCAGGACTTAAGAGAAGTCTACTTTTATCATGGAAAATCCAAAAGCAGACAAATATTCAAAATAATTAACCCTTTCAGTGCGGGAACCGGATTTTGAAGGCCTTTGCAAACAGTTTGGATCCAGATGAGACGCCACAAAACGTGGCGTCTCATCAGGATCCAAACTGTTTGCTATTCTGATAGTATTCTTTGAAAAAAATCCAAGAAAATGCTAATTTTAGAAATTCTGCAGACGACATTTTAGCAGACGACAAATTTCCCAGCATGCAAAGGGTTAAGAGAAGAAAAGCAGACAAATATTCAAAATAATGAATTCCCTAATTGGTCAGTTGTAAGAATACTCATAGAATGAACCCAAGCCAATATATTTCATTGTTACAAAATATGTACAAGTAAACATTTTTTTAGTACACTGGTGACATGCCATTTTTTATTCAAACTTTTTAAATTTGTGTATTTACATATACAATAATCTTTATTAACCTCCCAGATAGATAAAAATTATATGTGTTATTTGTGCATGCACTTTTATTATAATACTTGTATTATAATATAATGAATTCGTGTATGATTTTTGCAATGATTATGTATATCTATATCTCTTCTTATGAAAAAAAAAATCCAATTTAGGCGCAAAGTGTCGTCCCTGATTAGCCTGTGCGGACTGCACAGGCTAATCTGGGACGGAACTTTACGCACATGCATTATGCCCAGTTTTCTCAGAACGCGACTCATTTTTATTCGACTGGATATTTCGTGTGTTTATGTTTCGTGGACACGTAAGTTCGTGGTTTTCTGCTTTTTGAAGAAATGAGGCACTTCCGTTGTGTAAATGTGCTTTACTCTACAGTACTTTACTTTACTTTACTTGGATCGGTAAACAGGTAAACTGATATCGAAAGAAAATACTGACAACACAATGTTACGTTTTCAGACCTGTTATCCAAGAATTATACAAAGGAAAAAACGCTTTAGTTTTTGAATAGATATCTGGTAGAGTTTATCTCGTCTGAAATTAACTTAAAGATTCATATTAATTATCCTCAGTATGAAAGGGGTCTTTTCACGTTTTGTTAAATTGACAAAATTAACCCTTAAAGCGCTGGAGCTGCATTTTAAAGGCCTTTGCAAACAGTTTGGATCCAGATGAGACGCCACAGAACGTGGCGTCTCATCTGGATCCAAACTGTTTGCTATTCTGATAGTATTCTTTGAAAAAAAATGAAGAAAATGCTAATTTTAGAAATTCTGCAGACGACATTTTAGCAGACGACAAATTTCCCAGCATGCAAAGGGTTAAACAAAAAAGTTTCAGACTCGCAAATTTTCGTTATTTTCGTTATTTTTGTTATAGTTATGATATTCGTGGGACAACAGTAATACTGAACATTTACGATGCTCTAAATTATCCATTATATGCATCTTTTGACGATTTAAAAACCTGAAAATTATAAAGCGAAACGATGGAATAATTTGGAGAGTTCTGTTGTTGTCGTTATATTATGTGATACTACGAGGATTGCTTATATAAAGAACAATATATCACTAATTGTATGAGCACGGATGACCGAGTGATTACATTTATCAATATAAAGCATTTATGACAAACTTCAATACATGCCAAAATCTGTGAAAATATCCCTTTAAGACACCAAAATGATATAACGAACTTTCACGAAACTGTTCTATTATATTAAACCAGACTGTAGTTGTTGATTCGTCTACAGCGGGGCCACTCGCTAGTCATCATTTTGTACGACTTAGCTCCCTTGCATTCACAAATAATCGGATTCACAGATTTCCCCTTGAAACTTCCCGATGTTACTTATTTATTAGCCAAAATAATGTTACCGGAGAAGAACGCTTCATAGCTTAGCATACTGAAACATTTCAACATCCGCGCAGAAATTCGTTTGAAACCAACATAGCTGGATCAAATCTCTGCCTTCATAACCTACCACGCGATGATCGCCTAGCCACGTGCCACGTGGTACAATAATTTTACCGTTGTTATTTTTATTTTTTTTTAATTTAGGTAATTATTTTTTATTATGAACCTAAACTTATACACTATTTTCAAATTGCAAAAGAAAATGATACTACTTTTCATAATATAATACTTAAACCAATAAATATAGGATCTGGCACGAGTTTTCATATCATACCATGTTTTATTAAACGAGTTCGGGAATTGTGTAAGTAAGCGAGCCTTTGGCGAGCTTACTAACGAATTTCCTGGACGAGTTTAATAAAATATGGTATGATATGACAACGAGTGTCAGATCTTTTTTATCACATGCTTTTAAATGAGCAAAAAATAAATAAATATTTACGCAAACATAATGAAAAATCTCAAATATTGTTTACATTTCCTGACGCCATTTGGAATGCCTCGGCTTTTACAAAGAAAAATAACAAAATGCGATTGGTCAATAAACGAAAACTAAGCCAATGAAAACGCTTAAAAATGTTGTATTACACATGTGTAATAAAAAAAATATGTAATGGTAGTATTTCATCGGAAACAGGGTATAGCATGTGATAAAATAAAATTCTACCAAATCTGGAATGATTTTCTTGTGATGGCAGAGATTGTATGTAAGAGCAACGATAACTCTGCGAGGAGATCGGAAACAGTTCGTCTACGCATGTAGAACAGGTCAGGTTGGTTACAAACCACCAAATGTTGACTTACAATGGCGGCCACTTTTCAACTGATGTAGCAGTCGATATTAGTTTTCAAACGCTACTCTTTTTTTAACTAAATAGCGCATTAACAGTTCTGAAAATGGGCTAAAATCTCCTCAAATGTGTTTTTCATAATCTCTTTGACGTACGTGTATTGTGCGTAAAATCCAGACCAGCCATTATGCCATTCACAAATGTTTGTCCATTCAATGATTAACACATAACATTTTAATAAATGGCAAATATTTGACGAAACGATGCAATGTTTATGTAAATTTCTGCTTTAAATTCTTTTGGCTAATTGTTCAGTATAACAACGCATAACTCATTGGTTTGAAAAATTGAATAAAAACGTATTTAAAAAGTGGAATGGACAAAGAATCCATAACAGAGTCTTATAAGTGCGGGAACCGAATTGTGAAGGCCTTTGCAAACAGTTTGGATCCAGATGAGACGCCACAGAACGTGGCGTCTCATCAGGATCCAAACTGTTTGCTATTCTGATAATATTCTTTGAAAAAAATCGAAGAAAATGCTCATTTTAGAAATTCAGCAGACGACATTTTAACAGACGACAAATTTTTAATAAAGGGTGCATGATCACGTGACTTTGTGGGAACTTTCGATTTTTTTAACCCATTAATGCCTAGTGGACTCTCCCATCCTTCTATATTGGATCAATTTATTTCCAAAATTAGGGGTGTCTGGTATACTTTTTTCTATATTTAGAATATTTCTTACAGAAATTTCTTTAAGCAAACAGCGCAGACCCAGATGAGACGCCGCATTATGCGGCGTCTCATCTGGGTCTACGCTGTTTGCAATGTCCTTTTTTCAGGACGCTAGGCATAAATGGGTTAAAACAAGTCTTCTTTAGAATTTGAACTTGTGCATGAAAGACAAATTGTTATGCTGCTTATTACAATGTAAAAATACACCAGAATTACTTTATTAAATAAGCCTGTGTTCTTGTTAAAGAATAAAGTGTTTACTGCATTCATATATACCGTAATTACTCTATGTTTTAGGACACTTAAAAATAATAAAGAAAATTCGTGTCCGAAAACATAGATAAAAAAATATAAACAAAATTTTGAGACATAAAAAACGGACGAAAACTCGTGTGTCCGAAAATAAATAGTCACGAAAAATAATTATTTTTGCTAAAAAAGGGGTTGTCCGAAAACTTAGAGTGTCCGAAAACATAGAGTAATTACGGTACGGTTATACTTCATGCAACGTGAAATGTTGTCACCGATTTCAGACGTATTCATTGAGGTTTTCTTATACCTTAAGACATCAGCACAAACTGCAAGAAAACGTGTCTTTTCTGCACTTAAGATTTTTGCAAATGAATTTCAATAACTTTAGATATTTGCAAAAAAATAAGTTTTTAACGGTGTGTTTACATTCTGTCCAGTCCGTGTGTAAAGCCCTGAGAACCCCGTTGATTCTGCGCCCTTACTATAGAATAGTTCGTATATTTTTTAATTGATGTCATAAGTTGTTTTATCCTTTTTTGAAAGAGTACAGGCTCTATTTCTCTAGAGGTCCTTCTTTAAACATGCTAAACTTGAGCCTCGCTCTGTGAAAAAGGGGGTTTAATGCGTGTGCGTAAAGTGTCGTCCCAGATTAGCTTATGCATTCTGAACAGGCTTATAAGGGACGACACTTTCCGCTTTAATGATATGTTTGTTTAAAGAAAGTCTCCTCTGAGCAAAAATCTGGTCTGGGCGGAAAGGGTTGTCCCTGATCAGCCTGTGTGGACGTACCAGCATTAAACCCCCTTTTTATAGAGCACGACTCAATTTTACCTCGTTCGGGCACCTAAATAATAATTCTTATGGTTTAAACGTACATAACTTCTAATTAGATCTTTCAACTTTCATATAACTGTGAATATTATTATTAAAAGATTAGAGAGGAGTCGAAGCCAAAACACGATTTGCCGGAACAGTTGCAGTGTTTAGAGATTATCAGATTCAAAGCATGTTTCCGGAACCGTCTAAATGTTTGGCGCAAATTCCAAGCGTTGTTGACACGTTTATTACCCGATAAAAGAGCCGTGAAGTTTCCGTTAATTACCCTCTAGTAAACTCATTAAAGTGCTCACTGATTGTACGGGGCGAAGTTGTGTAAGCACGCGTTCTTTCCATTAACCCATTTATGCCTAGTGGACTCTCCCGTCCTTTAAAATTGGATCAATTTATTTAAAAAAATAGGGATGTCTAGTATATTCATTTCGATTTTTAGAATATTTCTTACAGAAATTCCTTTAAGCAAACAGCGTAGACCCAGATGAGATGCCGCATTATGCGGCGTCTCATCTGGGTCTAAGCTGTTTGCCAAGGCCTTTTTTCCTAGACGCTAGGCATAAATGGGTTAACATTTTAGTTTATGACTTCTCATACAGAATACAATTGTATATCACATGGATTAATGAATTGATAGAATTGATAAGGATATATTGATAAATGAAAACATGATTTGCTTTCAACTTTAACCCATTTTTGCCTAGCGTCTAGAGAAAGGCCTTGGCAAATAGCGTAGACCCAGATGAGACGCCGCATGATGCGGCGTCTCATCAGTGTCTGCGCTGTTTGCTTAAAGAAATTTCTGTAAGAAATATTCTAAATATAGAAATAAATATACTAGACATCCCTAATTTTGGAAATAAATTGATCCAATTTAGAAGGCAGGGAGGGTCCACTAGGCATAAATGGGGATGTTTCTAATGGTGTATACTGTATAGCTAGCAGAAGCCTCTGTCACAATTCAATGACTCTATGTTCAAATACCTTTCAACAAATCATGTTATTCAATAAGCATCTGTGAAGATTCAATTGCCACATATTCGTCACCAAAGATTGATAATTCCTTGCAGTGGTTACATCCCCTATTGGTTACACTGCAGTCACTCTGGATCTCCAGACGAGCTATCACATAAACTAATCTATTTTTCGGAGGATTCCGAATATAGTCGATGCATCACGATCGCACACTATATATCATACGTACGAATCGGAAGATTCACGATCAGGAATGTAACTTGGGTAAAATGCAACAATACAACTCTTTGGGAGTTGTCTAACTTTAAATGTTGAATACAATATCATCAGATTGTTGAAAAGGACTAAATAATTCAAATGTCAAGTGCGCATAATGTGCAGAACAAAGAGCGTGCGTGGAGATTATGTTGTTATTGCATAGCAATGAATAAAAATAAAAACAAAAAAAAACACAGGTGATGCGATCAAACTGAATCGAGAATGTGAAGAATTGATACTAACGCATTTGGTAGTTGCTGGTAGAGATCCTAAATTTCACAGATGTGTCGTGGGCGTGCTCTATTGAGCGGGAGGCGTGTTTAATTAGCCAATGTAAAACGCGTACAGTTAATCGATTCTCCGCCCGAACGAACGCCTGCCGACGAATCAAGCAAGCTGCTCTGTAGATTTTAACTTTCGATCGGTTTTGGTAATAAGACGCTTATGGCAAATCGGAAACTTAAGTTCAAATATTGGTTAATGGAGATTTCATACACATGTACAGTTTTCGTTTAAATCCACATTATCACGATATTTCAATTTAGCCAACGGGAGATTTATTTAAAATTTAATTAACAGGTCCCTTAACATCTGAATCGTGATTACCTAGTATTGTATTTAGTGCATTAAATGTGCCTTGTTCTGAGAAAACTGGGCTTAATGCATGTGCGTAAAGTGTCGTTCCAGATTAGCCTGTGCAGTCCACACAGGCTAATCAGGGACGACACTTTCCGCTTAAATTGGATTTTTGCTAAGAAGAGACTTCATTTTAAACGAAAAATGTCATGCAAGCGGAAAGTGTCGTAATCTGGGACGATACTTTACGCACATGCATTATGTCCAGTTTTCTCAGAACACGTCTCATATTGTTATTTGAAATACCTACAAACGCATAATTTGTAAAAGCTTTTTTTGTCAGGTTAGCATTGAGATTATTTAATCAATTAAAGTGAAGACATAATTAAATTAATAAATTAAGAAAATGAATTAGAAAATGTTGACGTTTCAATATTCGGTTTCTGAAGTTGTTTAAAAAAAATGTCACAGAAAAAAACGAATTGGTATTTTCAAACTTTCCTAATGGATATAAATTTAAAGCATAAGCACGGGTATGAACAGATACTTAATTGGTATTTTGTTACGAACACAGACCTTCTTTAGGAAGATTTCAGAGACCTTTGCGAATATTGATTAAATAATGCACATAATACACGCTAGAATGAACGACAAAATAAATTTAAAGTAATTCAAATTTATAATTTACGCATATTATTTATGTCCAAGGTTGATTTTTTTTTCAAAAGTGAAAGTATATGTTTTCAAAATTCATATCATCGAAATAGTACGTTTCACTTAGACATAAGTAATAATTTTAAAAAGTTAAACACATTACAAAAATTACAGGAAAATTACACTTTCTTCAGATAAAACAGGAAAATTTCCCACGGGAAATTAACCTGTCCCACCCCCCACCCCCAAAAAAATTGTTTTTCTCTAAAAATCAACGTATTAAAAATCAAAATAATTTAAAGGCATAACATTTGTAAATTAGGAAGTAATCGATTTTTAACAACCGATGAACATACGTGAGGTAAATAAAACGTTTATATTAGGACCGCGTAAAAATTTTATTGGCCTTGTGTCGCCTAATTTAGCACGTGACCTGTAAGGGGGCCAGGGACCTTCACTGGGACCAGATGCAATCTTTATTTTAAAAGCTGTGAGTCGAATTAAGATCAAGGGCCCTTCCGCGTCGATGTTTTGACAGTTTTTGTATTTTGGATGGATAAAAATCATGTTGTTAATAAATATGTTATACAGATTGATTTATAATTGCCCCTTCAATCCGATAAAGGATCTGACACACGTTGGATAATTGGTCAGGTTTATATTTGTGTTATTTTGTGTTCAAGTAGAAATCGGCGATACAGTTTTCAATGTATTTAAAATGTAAATTTAACTGAAAATAATAATAATAACGTTGTCTTTCAAGTCCTACGATATGTTTACTTTAAGACTTTTACGGGATTTTCGAAACATGAAACCCCACAAATCCCCCCCCCCCGCCTAAATAGCTATACAATATATTTTAATTTATAAAATGCAAAAAAACAAACAACACGTCTATTCCATTTCAGATGCGATCAATATTTATAAGAATGCAGAATCCGTTTCCAAATTCCTCACTTTGTGAAGTGACCCAGATCCAAATAAGACAAACGTTGTTTTCCCTTTGTGCAAAGTGATAAGAACTAATAACAAATGCATAAAACTGTAGCGAAACTGATTGCCCATTTGTTACACAAGTTTGAAAAAAAATGCGCAAACTGATTAACATTGATTAGTTGATTAACATTTTCATATACATGTATTCAGAAACATCCAGAATTTAACCCTTTGCATGCTGGGAAATTTGTCGTCTGCTAAAATGTCGTCTGCTGAATTTGTAAAATAAGCATTTTCTTCATTTTTTTTCAAAGAATACTATCAGAATAGCAAACAGTTTGGATCCAGATGAGACGCATCAGGATCCAAACTGTTTGCAAAGGCCTTCAAAATTCGGTTCCCGCACTGAAAGGGTTAACAACCCTTATATCTCATTAAAATTATTGCATTACTAAAATTAATTATTGACGTTACTTCATATTGTTATCTTTATTTTTGCAGTAATGCAACATCGTGATAAATCCAATAAAACAACACGTTACATATGAATCGTATTTGACCCTTCATTCACTTATCCTACTCTCTATAAAACTCATTTACAACTGTTCCTGCATTGTTGCAGTACAATAGTGTTTATAAATGCCTTCTTAAACAGCAATGTGATGTTGTTGTAAAACTCCCTTGAAATTGACCACAATTAACTGGGCACTCCCATCAAAGACCTTTGTCTTGATGTCAGATGGACACCATTCATAAGATATATTACAACTTGAAACATGTTAGGCCTAAATTTGCAGTAAGGCGGTGGTCTGTGTGTGATTTTGAAAGATTTGTGATTTCAACAGGTTTTATTGTTGTTTCAATTGAAAGGTAGAAAAAAACAACAATTTATCACATTTTTAAGAAGCGTTAACAACTTTTTGGTTAAAAAGAAGTTGTTTTGGAAGTTGTTTTTGCAAAAATAATGTATGTATGCTACAGATTGTGTGTGCATTTAAATTGCAAATAGTTTGACAGTTGTTTTGATATAATACATTTCCCAATGTCTTGTGTGTGTTTACCTCATTATTTTCACACCTTTGTAACTATGAGACAGATCAAGTGATGTTTTGTACCTTAAAAGAAGATCAATGTTGACATTCTAGTATATTATTCGCATACACATTTTCTTTTTCACAACCGATTTGATATATGATAATAATTCAACATATTGTATTGAATTATGCAAAAACTATTTTATAAACACTCAATCCATTTAAAACAAATACAGTTGTGTTCAGTATCTATAGCTGTTCGGGCAAAATCAAGGTGTAACTGGTCATCCCCTATAACATCAAAAGATGCTGAGATGCTTATCTTATGATCTCAAAGCTGGACAACAATTTGTGGAAAATGTACTTCCATTGTCTTCCTGCTGATATTCATTATTAAATGACCGTCCTCATATTACTTTTATCCAAAATATAACTTTGTCGCAATGGGTAACAAATGTCTATTTAAAAAACAACCCATATACACACGCACAAACATACACACAAAACTGCGTATAATGCATATCTGCCGAAACAACAAACTCTTTCTTTTTACAAAGCAACGTTAATAACCCTTGCTTAATTCTAATACTACTCAGGTGAACGACTCAGGGCCACACTGGTCATCTTGTTTAATCTGACGTCTAATAATAGGTTGGTGAAGACGGGCCCTGGTAATATAAAACGAAACCGACCCAGTTCACAATATTTCGTACCGAACCCATCCTCCCCGAGTTCGATTGCAACCATCAATGCACCAGACGGCTAGATGGGCGTACAGGCAGAAACAGAAAACGCATCCAATGATAACGGCGAAGGAACCGATTCCAGTGAACACTAATAGCCCAATTATAGTGGCGTCATAGTGTTGGTCAATTGAATTGTATCCGGTCACCGCCGAGCAGCAATCGTAATAGAGCCTGAGTTCGTTCCAACAACAGCCGCCACTACAGAGTTCGTACCGTGAATAACTCGTGTAGCAATAACGATAAGAGGATACAGTTTCTGTGGAAAGAGAATAAATAGTGAAATTGTGTCTTGTTCTGTGAAAATTGGGCAAAATGCAAGTGCGTAAAGTATCGTCCCAGATAAGCCTGTGCAGTCCGCACAGGCTAATCAGGGACGACACTTTGCGTTTAAATGGTATTTTTCGTTTAAAAGGAAGTCCGTTTTCACCGAAAATCTAGTTTAAGCGGAATGTGCCGTCCATGATTAGCCTGTGCGGACTGCACAGGCTTATCAGGAACGACACATTACGCGCATGCATTAAGCCCAGTTTTCTCAGAACGCGACTCATATATTTCATGCTCTCGTATAACATGTTAAGGCTTCCAGGTAGTGTTTTTTTATATAAACAAATCTTCTTTGGTATAGGTAATCATGTGATGTATGTGCGCATGATTACCCAAAGATCTAGTACGCATGCGCATATCTTAAAGGGACCGTCAATCGCGATTGACGAAAAAAGAAAAGTTCTCAAATACCGTATTGTTATACAATTATTGCATTACTTGAAAAAAAGTTGTTAAGTTTTCATAATGTTTTTTCAGTATATTCGTTAATAAATTGTACTGGGTAAAGGTACCAGGTAATTACCAGTTAACTGTAAATAACGCAAGTAGATTTAATCATCGTCACATGGTAAACACAGGAATGCAAATTGTGCATGCGTAGTGAATTGTATATATTATATATATTAAATGATCAATCTACTTGCGTTTATTATAGTGTGTTTATCGCTATGTCACCTATTTTCGCGCTGTACTTTCGATTTCACATCGCGAAATTTTATTACCGAATATACTGAAAATATGAACTTTTTTTCAAGTAATGTAATATGCCAGTCGTGATATTTTATCAATATAAACTAATAATTGTAAAAAAACGGTATTTAGAACTTTTCTTTTTTCGTCAATCGCGGTTGACGGTCCCTTAAACCACAACAAACATATTGGAATTTGATATGCACGTTTTTTGCTGTTATGATGAAATATTGGTTATCGTCTAAAATAAAATGGAAATAAACATCTATCGACTTGGTTGACCATGTGCCCCCACCCCACACCCACTTAACTGATATATCCTGTTTGCTTGTAAGTCCAGTATGATATACAGCCTTTAACCCATTTATGCCTAGCGTCTAGAAAAAAGGCCTTGGCAAACAGCGTAGACCCAGATGAGACGCCACATGATGCGGCGTCTCATCTGGGTCTGCGCTGTTTGCTTAAAGTAATGTCTGTAAGAAATATTCTATATATAGAAATAAATATACTAAACATCCCTAATTTTGGAAATAAATTGATCTAATTCAGAAGGATGGGAGAGTCCACTAGGCATAATGGGTTAATAGTACGCGTGCTCTCTTTTCTCGAGTTATAAAAGTAGGTACAGATTAAGTTCAACATCAATGTTTAAAACACGAGACTATTTTTCAATAAGACGTTAATATTTTTTAACAAATATCAATACACAATAATCCTACTTATCATAGTTAATCATAATCAAATATTATTAACTTACCAGTACACGCTACAAGAAACAACAGTCCGACGAAACTGATATCCATATTTTGTTCAATTTATTTTATACGCAACAAATAACCCCAAATATAAAAAACAATCGCTTATTTTTTCCTATCAATAAGATATCTTATTTCGCGTAACACGAATCCAAATATTCAGTTTTAAGGTCGGAGTTTTGTGTATTAAAGTATTGGATTATCGGATGTAAACAGCAAATACAAATGTATCAAGAAGACTCGCAGAAGACGCAAAAAAAGAACCTTTAACCACTTATTTACAGCTATTCTATTAAATTAAGGTTCCAGGTAGTACTGTTATTTTCTCGGAGACTTATAAATACTGTTTCGAAATCACAATGGAACATTTTTTCCGCCAAAAATGTCCGAGAAGCTAATAATTAGCCCGCCTCAAAACATTGCTGGCACCGGTGCTATCGCATATCCATGGGACAAAATTGTGCAATACGACACCGATGAGTACAATGATTGCCCCAACCTACTGTCATTTCATAGTAGCACACTGGCAAGATGTCTCTTACTACATCGTGATTGCATTATTGACACATTAGCTATAACAAAAGAGTTCAATTTAAACGAGCCAACACTTTGTGCTGATCGGGTGTATTTATCTATTGAAACGTAGTTTAATGCTTATCTTGTGATAAAGCATTTTATATTTGAAGTTGTGTATCATTAGCCACTACGCTGCTACAATTACTGATGCTCCATTGGTAATTGTCGGCTCGGGTACTACTTAAATGTGTCCCGGATCTCTTAAATATACACTTAAATATACCCCGGGTACGAAAATGCACAAAAACGAACCCGGTAAATCTAAAGTTACATTGGTTTTTGTCGGCTTTTTTTTTCAAATTAATTGTGTTTATATGTGTGTCTATATTTTGTAAAATAGCTTCAATAACGTAGAACCTCATACTAAAAAAGAATGTTGAGACAGCTTTTGTTCAGAGATATTTGTTTTGTATTCCGTAGCGCGTTTTACGCATCGGATTTTGGGCGGGAAATACAACTCGGGTACCGTCTATATTGTCCGGGTACGTTTTAGTATATTGTTCGTACCAGGGATACATTTTAGTATACTTAATGAATTTGGGGTACTCAACCATTTTCTTCCTACCACACTTACGCATAACTATTTAGAATAAAGTCGTGGCAATATTTATAGTACGGTCGTGTTCCTACAGAAAATTGTGTCAATATATATAAAGAGGCTATATGTTCATGTCAGTGTAAGTTCGTCTGTTATTTCACGAGTGATCATAGAAAATATATTTTCACGAGTAGCGCAGCCACGAGTGAAAATATTATTTTTCTATGATCATGAGTTGAAACAAGATATAATTAAGATTAAATGCACTGTTAAACATTTATTGTAACAACATACTCTGATCTTGAAATTATGATTGAAAAACAAATCACAATCACACGAGAGAAAAGAAGTCCCTAACTAGATATAGGGAATAACGGCGAGGCTTGCCGAGCCGTTATTTTATTCGTGCCGAGCCTGATAATTATATTACAAAAAGATCAGACAGTAACCTGTTTGTTCTGTTAATAATACCTCTTCGTCCCCGATTTTCAAGAAATAATGAAACAAAATCGCTTAAAAGCTGCAGTTTAAGCGGGAAATAATATGACTTTTGTCTTTTAACGTGTTCATAATGACGTCTTGAGCATGCGCGCTTAATATTTGTAAAAACTGTTGTTTTTTTTCTGTTTGTGTTTCATTTTGTGTACCAACCCGGTACATGTAGTGATAACAATTATTGGTAACAATGTGCTATTGTTAATTGTGTTGTTCTTGCTATGATTGTTGTTGTTGTTGTTGTTAATGTTGTACCAGCAGCAGGCACTGAAGTTGAGGATACTGACAGTGATGATATTTTCATCATTTACATTGTCTGTCGATCTGCGGTATATAGTGTTTTAATATGACGTCAAACGACGGTAGAATACTAATAAACGTACATAGATTGGTAAGTCTTCTAGTGTTGTCTGTTTGTTATTGTTGTCAGTGTCGTTGTAGCAGCTGCAGACGCTGACGTTAAGGATGAGGAATGGTGGTCCATGAAAGTATCGTCACCTTGTTTGAGTCAGCATCTTCGGATCTTTTAACCCATTTATGCCTAGTTGACTCTCCCATCCTTCTAAATTGGATCAATTTATTTCCAAAATTAGGGATGTCAAGTATATTTATTTCTATTTTTAGAAAATTTCATAAAGAAAGTCCTTTTAAGCCAACAGCGCAGACCCAGATGAGACGCCGCATTATGCGGCGTCTCATCTGGGTCTACGCTGTTTGCAATGTCCTTTTTTCAGGACGCTTGGCATAAATGGGTTAATCGTGTTCATAACTAGATTTATTGACCCGTATTCACCGACCGTCTCTTAGACTTAGTCCTTAATACATTATACATTACCAGTATCATCATCACCATCATAACATGATAACACAATTATGATGATGATGTTGATGATTTTGATAATGAAGATGATGAAGAAGATGCTGCTGCTGCTGATGATGATAATGATGATGATGACGATATTGATGGTGGTGGTGGTGGTTGCTATGATGGTGATGATAATACTGGTAATGTACAGTATTTTAAATTCATATATTTTATATTTTCATTTTCTTCATTTATTAACCCGTAAGGATTACATGCTTTAAGTAAGTATTATGTTGTGTTACGTTTTGCCTTGAGTAACTTGGTGTCCATACACCATGTTGTATCGTTGTTGAGTAAATAATAAGTTGTAAATATGAATTTGCAGTATATAAAGCTTCCGACATGAATCGTGTGCTGAAACTATACGAGTTAAAAAAAGTAAGACATCGTGATTATTTCACAGAATTAAAGGAGAAATGCTGTTTTCATAACAAAACACGATATTTTATAAATAAATACATTCTTAAACGATTGGATTCATCAATGAAAATGTCAAACTACATGTTGATACTTAAAACGATGACTTTGTTTTCCGTAAACCGCTCGGGTATTTCCGCCGCCTATTTTAGAGGTGACGTCAGCTTAACACAAAGCGCACTATTTCACCCATTAAGGTATTTATTCTGCTCAAGGCGAATCATGCAAAGATTGTGGTTGTTGTCCTCGGGGCTTTAGTACTTCGTCCCATTGGTGCAAACATATGCCATTTGCCTTTTAATTTCAATGTCACATGGTACCTTTTTTGCACCAAGGGGCGAATTTTGGTTTGTGTTGATTTTAAAATTACACCCAAACCCAATTGAAAGTGTCAAAAAAGTCATTCAACGCATAAATGCTCTCAAATTAAAACAAATTAACAATGGAGGTCATTTAAAATATTTAATGCGTTCGTAGAAATGTGTTGTTTCCGTCACAATCGTAAAAGACTCAAATGTCTATCCACCATATATACAATCTCGCTGTCAAATCTCATAAAAACCTCAATACCAATTTAGTAATATATTAACCCATTTATGCCTAGCGTCTAGAAAAAAGCCTTTGCAAACAGCGTAGACCCAGATGAGACGCCGCATGATGCGGCGTCTCATCATGGTCTGCGCTGTTTGCTGAAAGGAATTTCTGTAAGAAATATTCTAAATATAGAATTAAATACACTAGACATCCCTAATTTTGTAAACAAATTGATCAAATTTACAAGGATGGGAGAGTCCACTAGGCACAAATGGGTTAATATTTATTATATTTTTTTTATAAACTCAGCGCGCATCTACATTGATTGGTCACCATATATGCCTAGTGAACTCTCCCATCCTTCTCAATTGGATCAATTTATTTCCAAAATTAGGGATGTCTAGTATATTTAATTCTATATTTAGAATACTATCAGAATAGCAAACAGTTTGGATCCTGATGAAAACGTGGCGTCTCATCTGGATCCAAACTGTTTGCAAAGGCTTCGGTTCCAGCACTGAAAGAGTTTAATGCTACTTGCAAGATCGCTAAATACGCTGAAAAGCGCGGCTGTTGAGGTAATGGGCTCTAATTGTTCAGTAAAGTTTTGTAATCCGGCCTAAACCACCCGCCTCGTCGCGCAGAGTGTCAGCGGCGTCTCCGGTTACTGGACTGCTCGGGTTCCACGTGTAAATGTTGCGGGAATATATCGCCCATTTTAGCCGCTAGTGGCAGCTTCCAGCTACATTAGTAAGTACAAGACTCGCGCTCTGAAAAAACTGGGTTTAATGCCTCAACGTAAAGTGTCTGGACTTATTAACATGTGCAATCTGCACAGGCTAATCTGGGATGACACTTTCCGCCTAAACTAGATTTTCGCTGAAAAGAGATACCCTTGTATCTCACAATACCATATAGGCAGAAAGAGTTGTCGTTGATTAGCCTCCAAGGGCTGCACAGGCTAATCTGGGACGACACTTTACGCATAATGTATTAAGCCCGATTTTCCAACAACGAACCCATTTTAAAGATAACTATTATATTTGAACAAATTAGGAATGACCGGCTATTAGGGCACTCGTAACCAGGGTGCAGGTTCGCATTACTTTATGTGATAAACGTTAACCCTTTGCATGCTGGGAAATTTGTCGTCTGCTAAAATGTTGTCTGCTAAATTTCAAAAATTAGCATTTTCTTCGATTTTTTTCAAAGAATACTATCAGAACTGCAAACAGTTTGGATCCTGATGAGACGCCACGTTCTGTGGCGTCTCATCTGAATCCCAACTGTTTGCACAGGCCTTCAAAATTCGGTTCCCGCACTGAAACGTTAATGGATGTAAACACACCGGTAAGTGGTGCTTTCTTCAAATAAGTTTTATAAACAATTTAAGAATTTTAACTAGTGAATAAACGACAGATTTTATGCTGCTTATGGCTATGTGAAAAACATCAGAATTACTTTCTTTAATAAGCACGTGTTCTTGCTCGACTTGTACTACACGGTTATGCTTCATGCAACGTGAAATTTGGTCACCGTTTTCAGACGTATTTAAGGATTTATTCTTATACCTTAAGATATCGGCACAAACTGCAAGAATACTGTCTTTATGCGCTACAGATTTTTGCAAATGTTTCAATAACTTGAGAAGTTTGCCAAAAAAATAAAGTTCTTAATGGTGTGTTTACATTCTGTACAGCCCATGTGAAAAGCTCTGAAAACCCCGTTGATCCTGCACCACGGTTACTTGTACACGGGTATTTCGAAGTTGTTGGGGTCCCTTCACGACCACATGCAGATTTGTGTCAACCGGGACACGACGACTCTTTTTATTTTATACGGAATCCGGATAGTGCCATCTATAATCTCGCACTTCTTTCATCAAGGGCGACACACGATACACGTATTTTGCGAGACAGTCGCGGCGACGCACGATATTTTGCGCGACAATCGCGGCGACGCACGATATTTTGCTCAACAGTCGCGGCGACGCACGATATATTTAACATGAAATATCGCCCTTGTGCGACAGTCGCCCTTTTATATGCGATATCTCGCTCATTCAACACGACCGTCGCCCTTTGAACACGACCGTCTCCGTTTATGAACGCGACCGTCGCTCTTTTATATGCGATATCTCGCTCTTTGAACACGACCGTCGCCATTTGAACACGACTGTCGCCCTTTTAGAACGCGACCGTCGCCCTTTTATATGCGGGATCGTGTTCAAAAGGCGAGATATCGCATATAAAAGGGCGACTTTTCCGTAGTTTTTCTAATCGAACGTATGCAGCTTTATGTATTTATTTGATGGTCGAGGCATACTTTAAGTGATTGCGCTGTCCGTCAGTCCGTCTTTCCATCCATAATTCCATTTTTTCATTATTTCAGATTTTGCAATT
This sequence comes from Dreissena polymorpha, assembly GCF_020536995.1. Classification (NCBI taxonomy): domain Eukaryota; kingdom Metazoa; phylum Mollusca; class Bivalvia; order Myida; family Dreissenidae; genus Dreissena; species Dreissena polymorpha. Next base: position 29,289,698 of record NC_068369.1, read on the forward strand.
CTGCTTTCATTTTACAGACACGTGTGTCTTGTTCCAAAAGTAACAATTAAACAATTAAAAAGCTGCCATACTACCTCGAAGAAACTGCATCTCGTCTGACTGGATTCACCAACAGAAAAAGGGTTTCTGCATTTTTTAAACATAGTTTAGAATCCCAAAAGTTCATTTTCAACTTCAGTCTTTAATGAATTCCTCCAAAACTTTACAGACACAAATGATTTACAAATAATCATAAGGGAACATGTGCGAATTGTATTTGCTTTTGTATCAGAAGAGGAAAGTCTTTATAAAAAGGCAATACTTTCAACGGATGGATACCAGCTGGTTTAGTGTACTGTAACCTTTTGATTGACAGACGCTCTAACCTGTGTCGCACCAAAAGAACACGCAAGTTAGTCGCAAGAGAATTAATTTAGGCCGTGCTTTGTGAAAATGGGGTTTAATGCATGTGCGTTAAGAATCGTCCCAGATTAGCCTGTGTAGTCCGCGGACAGTCAAGTTTTTGCGGACAGTGTCGTCCGTGATTAGCACATGCATTAAACCCCATTTCACATAGCGGGGCTCATTTCCATAACTTCAATTCAGTCGGGTGGCAGGTAAGTTAGTTACTTCATCTCAAGTGTACGCCGGTCCCGGGCATCGAAGCTGACAGAGCGACGTGAATACACCTACATAATCGTATCGGACATTTCAATCTCGCCGCATTAAATCCCCTTTTCACAGAGCGGGGCTTATTTCTATAACTCTTATTAATTCGGGTGTCAAAGTAAATAACTCCATCCCAGGTGTACGCCGGTCCCGGGCTTGATCGGGCGGGCATCGACGCTGACAAAGCGACGTGAATACACCTACATAATCGTATCGAACATTTCAATCTCGCCGCATCCAGGTGTCGCTGATATGCCACCAGATTGCCTCATTAATCTATATTTACCAGCTCTATTAACTGTTTATTAGTCAGTAATCATATCTTAGGCAATACTGTGGGGATTGTTAGGTTATCGGACTGTTTATGTTTCGTGTTGTTGTTTTTTGTTTATCAGGCATAATTTTAAATAATATCTAAGGCAATAGTATTGGAATTTTAAAGTTATTTGTTTATCGGATTGTTTATATTTCGAGATGTTAATGTTGTTTCAAACTTGTACTGCCATTTTGGCGAGGGGCAGAATTATGGACCTTTGAAATGTTTAGAATAACTAATACAACTAGACAACTCGGCCATCTGTGCTGATACCATGAACGATGCATTTTAGACTTAATATCAGCAATCCTCGTAGTATCACAAAATATAACATCAACAACAGAACTCTTCAAATAAATCAATCTTTTTTCGTTGCAACGCTTTATAATGTTCACGTTTTTTAAATCGTCAAAAGATGCATATAATGGATATTGTAGAGCATACAATGGATATTGTAGAGCATATAATGGATATTGTAGAGCATACAATGGATATTGAAGAGCATATAATGGACATTGTAGAGCGTGGTTAATCTTCAGTATTACTGTATACTCACAAATATCATAACTACAATGAAACTATGCGTATCTGAAACATTTTTTTTTTAATTTTGTCAATTTACCGAAACCTGAAAAGGTCCCTTTAACAGATCAATGTGCAAACTGATTGGTCAGGTTCATCTGCGGAAAATAGAACCGTTTTTAAGACTGCACGACAAAATAAACTTCTTGAAGGCATGTTATATAAAGACTTGTTTTTCGAACTTCGACGTGTACGGCAATCGCATTCTTCAAGATTCGCAAATAGCGTTTCACAAATGACTACCAACAAAAATCAAATGCCTGATTTACGGTAAACGGTTTCCGTCCAAGATTGTTGCTTTCCATCTTCAGCCTTGATGTCTTCTGTCGAAAATCGTCGAATAAAACAGATTTCCTCTGCGATGCGGGGATTGGATCTTATTTACGAATTTTCGTTAACAATCGAAATAATTTACAGAACAAATAGCACAAATTCCAAATTTGTCATATGCTTTACGGCTTCATGTTGCTTAATTTCACGGATTACGGCAACGAGCTGCGGATTTACGACATTGGGTTTTCGTCTGATTAGAACGAGACATCAACGGAACATTTAGGCACTTTTCAGCGACATCTTGCGGTGGCTAAACAACAGGAACCCCGTTGGGCGCGCGTTTTAACGTCAATCTGACCTTTGGTATGCAGGGAATTGTTGTCAAATGGAAAAACGGTCCAAGGTGGCATGAAATCGTTTGATGATGAATTACAATGGCGGAACGTTCCCCTGAAAATGAAGAAAATGAAGCTTCAATTATGACTCACCTAAATTGTAAACTAAACATAAACAATAAATAGACATGTTCTCTTCTGTGTCATTTATTAAACATACACTCAACTTTTACTTCATTTAATAAGGTTTGCTTCTATTCCACTGCAGTAAATTTGATTTAAAACAGGTCGAAACCTATCGCTTATTACATGAGGGACAGGATGATGGCTTTTTAAATTGCAGAACATATTTCGCCGAAACAACAATGCTTAAGAACCTTTATATTTTATAACTTCATACCTCGTAATTCCATTAATTGACTTTGCCTGTCTCGTTCTTTCAATTTTACAGGTACATACGGGCAATACACGTAAGGATTTTCAGTCAAACTGTACCATCTAGTCGCAAACTAGATTATGCGTAAATTCGCAAAGCACCCTGTAACCATAAGCTTAATAATCCCCCACCCCCTCTTCCAAATGTATTCCGCCGCCTAGTTATTTCAATCATGTCATCTGTGTACATACTCAACTGTTGTAATTAACTTGAAGATACGATTTTCAATTTTCATGTCAGCTTTCCGACGGTCCTGTAATCACTGTTGACTTCTTTACCAGCATTGTTTACTTTAGATTACATGTTCATTCATTCTTGCGCGCTCCACATTTCCGCGTTCGATTGTCCGACATATCGACAAAAGCCCCGAAGTATCTCAGCCAGCCTCCCTTTCGACTTTCTTTGCTTACATCATGCCTCATCGATTTCGGCTCTTGATGTCGCGTTAAGAAAGGAATTCGTTTGCAGACGTAATGGCCATATAATCAGATCGCAATTTAGGTCCTGTAGTAACTCTTGATGATCCAGCATTCTTCCCAAAATGTTGAGCGTTGTTATTTTTGTTTGGCCGTTTTGCTTTTGACCGTTCGTTTCCGCCCCACAACTGCTATGCACTTTGAAGGATTTCATGCAACTTTAAGCTAAATGTTAAAGCCAGTGAGACGATGCATTTAAGGCGTGTGTGCTTCACCACAACCCAAGGTCATCGTCATATTTGAAGGTTACGCGAGAAAAAAAACATCGCGAATGCCACACCCACTATTCGCTAGAAAGAACATGTATTTTACAATATTAATCATACCTCGCCTCATTTTTACGCATCGTGCAGAACGCATGTGGTAATCAAGACCACGTAAGGGTCAATGTCAGACTTAAAAGTCAGAGGGGGGAAGCTGATTTTGAACTGCTTTTTTATGTATATTTTTTACGAATGAATTGGTCCGTTAAGAGATTCTACGACTGAATTGATTTTTATATAAAGCACATCAACACTGTCACCCATAGCGAATGCTCCATATTCATCGCGCTCTGGGACGACGGGGCATCATGCATGTGCGAAAAGTGTCGTTCCATATTCATCGCGCTCTGGGACGACGGGGCATCATGCATGTGCGAAAAGTGTCGTCCAAGATAGGAATGTGAAGTCTGCACAGGCTTATCAGGGACGACATTATCCGCTTAGACTGCATTTTCGTTTAGAATAGGCTTCCTTTAAACGAAAAATTCAATAAAAGCGGAAAGTGTCGTACCTGATTAGCCTGTCCGGACTGCACGAACTTATATGGCACGATACATTACGAAAATGCATACAACACGTTTTCCAAGAAGAAGACTCAATGGGGGCATTTTCAACATAAAAAACAACAATATTGTAAGGCCCATCAACTCGAATGTTAGAGATTCCCCAAGGGCTCACTTGATTTTATGATGAAATTCAACTCTCAAATGACGGTCTTCATTACTTGAAATGCGACGCACGAAAAGCTGTTAAAACCAATTACAATGAAGTGAAATTAAATTATAAAGTAGCGGTGTGTTTCGAATTTCCGCTCGTGATAAAGAGAATATTTAAAGACCGGAGTGAGATAATTTATAGGGCGCGCTAATGATACTGCTGATAGAATCATTTTGATACCATTCTACAGGTGTTCTGTTTGTTTGGTCACAGGTATCGTAGAGAACTTTTGAATGCAGGACATTATTGACAAATTATTTATCATCATCCCAACATTTGCAATCTTCATCATCAGCAGCAGCAACAGCATCATCAGATTATTATGATTATTATTATTATTATTATTGTTATTATTATTGATTTTCGTAGTCATTGATGACAACTAGACATCGCCGCATCCACAAACAAATTGCATTAACGTTCATAATATTAAATAATTTGATATGATCCCAAACAAACATAAAACTTGAAAGTGATTTTTAATGTAATAAATGAATCTTCCCATTTAATTTTTATTTTGAAATTATCGACGCCTTAAGAAATGTGTGTCGATCTGTTCCGTCGATGACGTAACCATTTAAGGAAAGACATTACGTGAAAAGGGGGGGCGCGGCGTGATTTGTCATGTTGTGACAGCGATTTCAGCGGTTACTTAGATTTTAATTATACATATTAATTGATATATGCACATGAAACTGTCAACGTCTACTCAAAGTGTAAACGGGCAAATTGACCATCGAGATCAAGGCACTGTATGTCAAATTCTAATTTAGATTTAAATTTATAACTTCCCAGACACGTGCGCCAATAAAAGTGGTTAATATACCAATTTCAGTTTTCAAAATAATACTTAAAACACACATTATTCTGAATATTACCATTAAACATGAAACATATTTATTTATTCATCCATAGATTTTTGAAGACGAATTTCGCTAAAATTAAAACAATGATGGTATATTTCCAAAATACAGTTTTAAATTATAAAAGGCTCCCAAAGATGTACATATCATATCAACCGGAACTTAGAAAAAGCGAAGAATGATAAACCGAGAAAAGCAAAACATCAAATACTTTTATAGGGATCAATTTGGCCACACCGTCACAATAATGGTGGATCATATTAAACAAAACCGAAAATCGTTTATGCTACAATAAATTGATAGTGTCAGACAGGCGATCATCGTACGTGCTTAATCAAACACTATTAGAAAACATTAATATCCACCGATGCATCCATGTTTGAACATTATCAGCCGAATCAAAATAATTGCCTAGATTGAAAGTAGAGAATTTGCTTGTAGCGTCATTAATAAATCTGACACGCACCTATTATGTCTGAATTTCCATTTGTTACAAGTTGGAAATTTTCATTTGTAACAAACATTCAATTGCGAGCAGATGTGGGTTTTGGTAAGCATCTATAAATTAACGCGTTTGAATAGCCTTAACTGGTAATTCGGTTTCAAAAGAAAACTATTTTCAGCAAAGTCTGTGAAAGCCAATGTCGCAGGTTCACCGAAACATATGCGAAAAATACTGTTGTCCAATAATTATAATAATAAACACGCTGACACGCTCATATGTGCTTTTGTTTATTGATTACGTACAAAATAAATTGGCATTCAAACTGCTTTCAAAAATCGACTTATGAAACGCATTTGATAAGATCAAAGATAAATGTTATACAATATTAATACTTCAATTAGAAAACACGATTTCGAGTTTAAACAACAAAGACTTCTGAAGATTCTGTCATCGCACAATATCTCATGATTAATTTATAAATTTGCTTAAAGGGACCTTTTCACAGATTTTTGTATGTTTTGAAGTTTGTCATTAAATGCTTTATATTGATTAATGTAAACCTTGGATCTAAAAAGCTCCAGTAAAACATCAAGAATGAAATTTAAAAAAAAAGAAAAAAAGTAGCCGGCAGCAGGGCTCGAACCAGTGACCCTCGGAGTCCTAGAGTAAAAACCAATTAGACCGCTCGGCCAGCCTGCCAAGCATGTATGAGTGACGTATTTTATAGTTTATATCAGCAATCTTTGTAGTTTCACAAAATGAAACGACAACAACAGAACTCTCCAAATTATTCAATCGTTTCGCGTTGCAACGCTTTATAATTTTCAGGTTTTTAAATCGTCAAAAGATGAATATAATGGCTATATTAGACCATGGTAAATGTTCAGTATAACTGTTTCCTCACAAATATCATAACTAAAACGAAAACTTGCGAATATAAAACAACTTTTTTCAATTTTGTCAATTTACCAAAACGTGAAAAGATCCCTTTAATTGCCAATCGCAACGCGCAATAATTGTGTAGCATTGATAAACATGTTCAACAAACTGTGTTACAATGTTTAATCGAACCCAACGAACAAATCAATTAAATGTATGCAAAAGACATGCACACTTGTTCAAATAAAGTGTAGTTTAAATCATACAACATTATATTACAAGACAGAATTAATAAGTGGTAAATGATTGCGAGACCATAGATAAATGTTCATTAAAATACTAAATAAGTTTATCATTTATTTTCAAAACATATTAAACGGTAAATAGCACACTGAATCATAACTCTTTCAGTGCTGGAACCGAATTTTGAAGGCCTTTGCAAACAGTTTGGATCCAGATGAGACGCAACAGAACGTGGCGTCTCATCAGGATCCAAACTGTTTGCTATTCTGATAATATTCTTTGAAAAAAAATCGAAGAAAATGCTAATTTTAGAAATTCAGCAGACGACATTTTAGCAGACGACAAATTTCCCAGCATGCAAGGGTTAAAATTAGGAATGGTATGTGCTCTATGTGGATGGGTTGATGAGTATATTTAATAAAATGTAACAAATAAACACAAATATTAACAACATGAAATTACAAACATATTAGAAAAAACTAATCGACAAATGTTTTATGCATTTTTAAAATGAGTTCATACAAAGTAATAAAACAATCAATTGTATTACTAAAAAACACAATAGTCTATAATCATACTATTATAATTTAGTATTACCAAGCCTTTGGTGTGGCCATTATTACTGCAATGATTGCGTTTCCCTGTATCCGTATCTGTCATTCACTCTTATCATCTAATTTGTTCAAAGATCATTCGTTATGGATAGAACTGTATGATGTAACGCATATGACGTAACGCGTACTAATGACGTCGTAAATGTCCATCAGCGAATAACGAGAATTTCGGTGACGCAATGTTAGATTAACTGTTGTGCAAACGTTCCCAATGATCGGAACGAACGAGAGGTCAATGTGGTTATTGAGATGATTAACTGTTTATGGCACAAGATTAGCAGTTGGTTTACATAGTTCGAACGCTCGCGCTCGCTGGTTGAAAGAAAATCGAAATAAGTCGAATTCTGAAACTGGCTTTACGTTGCTATCCGTTAATCTGAAATACTTCTGATGTTTGTTGTTTGTACTTGCGTTTGCTGCGACTTAAGCCTGGTTACATAACACGAAGAAAACGAATTGTTCACCCTATATATTTTCACGAATATTTTTTCGAATAATATGTACGGAAGAAGTGCTGTGCGCAAAAGTATATACATGTATTTGCAAAATAATCAATGACCGTTTTGTCGCCAACACCAATATGGTCATACAGTTTTGTACACTCAGTTAAAACGTTTTCTCGTTATATAAACGAGCACTTGTATATTGAATACTGCACTAAAAAGGATCATTGCATGATACGTTTTTCTACTTGACCATGTTCGCCCGGAGGTCGGAATGAAACATGTGGGTTTCGATGAATGTGCTTATCAGATCTTCCGCCTAAACTGGATTTCCGCACAGAGGAGACTTCATTTCAACGAAAAGTACCATAAAAGCGGAAATGCGGAAAGTTTCAATCCATATGAGCCTTTTTACCCTGTGCGGACTGCACATGATTAACCGGGACGACACTTTACGTACATGATTAACCGGGACGACACTTTACGTACATGATTAACCGGGACGACACTTTACGCACATGATTAACCGGGACGACACTTTACGCACATGATTAACCGGGAAGACACTTTACGCACATGCATTAACCGGGACGACACTTTACCTACATGCATTAGCCGGGACGACACTTTACGCACATGCATTAACCGGGACGACACTATACCTACATGCATTAGCCGGGACGACACTTTACGCACATGCATTAACCGGGACGACACTTTACGCACATGCATTAACCGGGACGACACTTTACGCACATGCATTAACCGGGACGACACTTTAAGCACATGCATTAACCGGGACGACACTTTACGCTAATGCATTAACCGGGACGACACTTTACGCACATGCATTAACCGGGACGATACTTAACGCACATGCATTAACCGGGACGACACTTTACGCACATGCATTAACCGGGACGACACTTTACGCACATGCATTAACCGGGACGACACTTAACGCACATGCATTAACCGGGACGATACTTTACGCACATGCATTAACCGGGACGACACTTTACGCACATGCAATAACCGGAACGACACTTTACGCACATGCATTAACCGGGACGACACTTTACGGACATGCATTAAGCCCGGTTTTCCCTGAGGGAGGATCATTCTTTCACTCGGAATAAACATCGGAACACCTCGGGCCACATCGGGCCACATCGGAACACATCGGAACACTTTCGTGTATTATTATTAATATGAAATTAGCAATATGTTTTCAAACATATGTATGGTAAATGTGCTATTCGCAAAAGTAAAGACATGTATCTGCAAAATGAACCGTGACCTTTTTGCCGCCAACAATGATATTTTCAAAGAACATTTTGATTGAAGAGTTATCACATCACATATATGAGTACTAGTATATTGCATAATGCATTAAACAGACTACTGAATGATACGTTTTGCTACTTGTCCGTTTTCGACCCGGGGACGGAATGAAACATTATCAGGTTTGTAATTGATGGCCAAAATACACCAAAGCTGGTACCTCGTTGTAACTTTGTTACAGTATTTATGGTCTCACATTCCCTTTGCCATTAATGTCAGTGCCGATGCTATTCATTATTTATAAAACTGTTCTTGCCTACAAGCGGTGTTGCTATCTTTATTATCGTCAATAGGGATACCTCTCTTTCATGATGACTATCAAACTTCAATACCCCTATTAAAATGCATGATCACCATTTCTACTTAAATGCTTTCAGACGATGATGAAGTGATTGTGGTAATCTCGTATTTAGAACGAGATGATATATTCATATCATCTAATCTACCACTCGCATCAAAAAATCATAAATTTATATTTTCTGCGGAACTGAAATTCAAACCTTAAGCAATCTTTTAGAGCATGTCATTAAGTCCGGTCTTGACACCGTAAATGAGTCTCTATGACAAACCTCATTGTCGCAAACTGTTGTCTGGTCCACTATTTTTTCGAATGATCAATCTGTAGATACATATCTCGGAATAGTTATTCGGTCGTTTTAAATCCGGTTCTTTTGGATTGTTATCTCATGTTGCAATCGGAACGCCTTGACCTGAGTCGGACATATCACAGTCACGGACATGTCACAGTGAACTTTGAGTATCTGTGGTTAAAGCTCTTTCATCGGTCAAACATATTTCAAATGATACCAATGGTCGACTTATCCAATTAGCAAAATTAAATGTTCAGCCTTTTGATCACGTAATCTTCAACTAATAATTTGTACATAAATACAACTGGCTTATTTAGGACGTTTCTTTCCACTTAAACGCGATATCTGTTTAGACGAAACTTCATTTCAATTAACAGTTTGCATGCTGGGAAATTTGTCGTCTGCTTAAATGTCGTCTGTTGAATTTCTAAAATTAGCATTTTCTTCGAATTTTTTTCAAAGAATACTATCAGAATAGCAAACAGTTTGGATCCAGATGAGACGCCACGTTCTGTGGCGTCTCATCTGGATCCAAACTGTTTGCAAAGGCCTTTAAAATTCAGCTGCAGCGCTTTAAGGGTTAACAGTTTGATAAGAGCGGAAATTATGATTACCTTTGACACTCATTAATAAGTTGGTAACTTTTCAAACAACCTGAACTGCGCTTTTTTTCACTGAATTAATTTTACATTGCGCCCCTTGTGTACGATAAATTGTACAACGTCATTCACAATGTATGGCAGATATGTAATTACAATAAACGACGAAATTCCGTTTTGACAAACTGTTTCATACCGACATTTAATCGCGTTGTTCTCGATAGCTCCTCACCCTTTTAATATTTCGAAAAATACCGCCCTATTAATAATACAAAACATAATCAATATATTGAGATAATATCACTTATATATGCATACATAACTAATAAAACATTTAGATCGGTCTTAATAAATTAAATGGTTACTGCGGAAAATGATATCGTAAAACATAAATTCGCGAGGCGTCCCGTTTCAAATTCGTTTTTCTCCACCGAATGTCTTTATTATACACTTCGCACCGGTACCTTAAACAGTGTGAAAACAGTTAATTATGTTAACTTAACATCACAACTATTTTATGAAAACATAAAAATGGCAATAAAAAACGCCCATAAATCAAAGTATAAAAACAAATTTATTTCGACAAAGAATCGACGTGGTCTTCACGGGTAGACGACACGATAGGCGTGTTTTATATTTGATGTAAGCTCGCTATCTTGCCTGAGTGTATTAAATATGCCATTGTATTTCGACATCATTTTTACCGATATTATCTTGTTATGTTTAAGATCATAGTATCATCCTTTTAGAGTCTTTTTTTACATAATACTTTGCATTTAGAAAACATCCTATCTAGCACAAAAAATATTTTGAACATAACGTTTTCAACACACTTAAACATGAATAGAAATTAACAAGGGTCAACTAGCATAATTGTCCTTACGTGATCGATGACCCCTATGTTTTCTTTGAAAACACCCAAACAATTGAGTAGAACTAGGGTTGTAAACTGTTGTCAACATGTTAATAGCAACTCCAGCTGAGGAATTAGCGAAGGATATGTTTTCATTGAATCTCTAAAACGAATGGGTTAATACGCCTGTGAATTAATTGCAAAGAATACAGAAGAACATATGAAGAAACCATTCATGTCAATAACATGTAAGGAACACATAATAGTAAATTAAATATAAATAACACATATATGTGAACAGCATGTGAATTAAACTTACTTAAGAAAATGTAAAGAAAAAAACATATTAATTAAGAACATGTTAAGAAAACATACTTATGAAACACGTATGAATAAAACATACCTGTAAAGAAGATGAAAATAATTCAACACAACTGTTCGGTTCTAGCATTATTTGACAAATAGTATTTCGATTGAAATGCGAACTATATTTTGACTGGCTTCGATAATTGCAATTATTTTTTTAGGTATTTAACTACGACGCATGTGTGACTTTTGCTGAAGCTAGACCGGCTAGAATCTTGGCTTTTAGAATATGAAATATAAGAATACAAATGCTACACGCATGCGTTAAGTGGATTATTATCAAACAATCATCATAGATTCTTTTGGATCTTTAAAAGGCCTTTGATACTCTAGACCACGGTATACTTTTAATGACGATGGAGGCTTTTTTGTCTCAGTAAAGATGTTTTAAGGTGGTTCTAATCGTACATTTCTGATTGACAACAACTGGTTGATGTTTCAGGAACATTTCCCTATTTTTCGAATATTTCTTGTGGTGTTCCTCACGGCTTAATTTAAGGACCCCTTCTGTTTTTAATCTATGTAAACGACATATCAGCAGTTGTAAAAAACAAGCTTTTATTGTATGCTGATGATTCTGGTATTATGGATACTGGTAAAAATAAATCTGATGTTGAAAATGTCCAGACAGAGGAAATTGAGGTTGTTAGTAAATGGCTCATTGACAACTAATTGTCATAACACTTAGGTACAACGGAGTCGATTAGTTTTTGCTCCAAGCCCAAATTGCGGTTAAATCCTTATCTAAATGTATCATGTAATGGCCAGGTTATCGAGCCTACCTCTTCTGTTGTGGTGTAATTAAAAAGGCAAAGTCTACGTTAAAATTTCTATATAGGAAACGTGAATATCTCACGGAACATACTAAGAAACTTTTGGTTATGTCACTTATTCAATGTCATTTTGACTTTGCATGCTCCTTTTGGTTCTATGCATAATGGTTTGAAAAATCTTGGATGAACAAAAACAGGTAGCTCAAAATAAGTTGGTAAGGTGTGTTTTGAATCTAGACCCACGGTCACACATTGGTCCTGAGCAATTTAAGTTATTAAAATGGTCCCCAGTATCCAAACGAGTCGATCAGAATATTCTGACTAAAGTATAAAGATTGTTGCTGGTACAGCCCCGGATTATATGTGTGAGCATTTCATTCCGGTTAAGGAAACACATGGTCACAATATAAGGTTCCATGAAAAAGGTTCTTTCACAATTCCGAAGGTTAAAGGTTTCGGTATCAAATCCTTTTGCGTTTGTGGGTTGCAAACTATGGAATGGGTTACCTCCTTCTATTACTAGTATATCTGAGTCCCATAGGTTTAAGGTTGCCGTCAAAACATATTTCATACCCGTGTGTTGGTTAACTTTTCAATTTATCATAAAGATGTCAAATTGAAATGTGCGAGGGTACACCGTAGAAATGAAACCGTTTTTAATGAAAGATGATTTATAAACGGCAGCTTGTACGTCGAGCACCTGTGTCGACAACACCATAGTCAAATACTTTACCTTCAAATCTTGCTCTGGACACTTAAATGATTTTATGAAAATTCACAAAACTTAAATGTGCCTTTTCACAGATTTTGGCATATTTTGAAGTTTGTCATTAAATGCTTTATATTGATAAATGTAAACATTGGATCTTAAAAGCTCCAGTAAAAAATCAAGAATAAAATTAAAAAAAAGAAAAAAAGTAGCCGGTACCAGGACTCGAACATGTGACCCCCGGAGTCCTGGAATTAGTCTGAAGTAAAAACTCATTAGCCCTCTCGGCTATTCCGCCGGATTCACACATGCTAAGTATTTTATACCTTATATAAGCAATCTTCGTAGTTTCGTAAATTTAAACGACAACAACAGAACTATCCAAATTATTCAATCGTTTCGCGTTGCAACGCTTTATAATTTTTAGGTTTTCAAATCGTCAAAAGATACATATAATGGCTATATTGGACTATGGTAAATGTTCAGTAATACTGTGTCCTCACAAATATCATAACTAAAACGAAAATTTGCGAATCTGAAACAATTTTTTTTTCAACTTTGTCAATTTACCAAACCGTGAAAAGATCCCTTTAACATTTTAATAAATGGTTTAACCGAGAAATAGTGTCGATGTATCGGAGAAATTAGCACAGGATTATCAGTGACGACCCTTTCTGTCTAGACTGGAATTTCGTTTAGAAGAGTCCTCATTTTAACCCTTTGCATGCTGGGTAATTTGTCTTCTGCTAAAATGTCGTCTGCTGAATTTCTAAAAATAGCATTTTCTTCGATTTTTTTTCAAAGAATACTATCAGAATAGCAAACAGTTTGGATCCTGATGAGACGCCACGTTCTGTGGCGTCTCATCTGGATCCAAACTGTTTGCAAAGGCCTTTAAAATTCGGCTCCAGCGCTTTAAGGGTTAAAGAAACTTTCGATAAACGACCAAAGTTTCGTCCCAAATAAACATGTGAGCTTTGCTCACATTAATCGGGGACGATAAATTACGCACATGCATTAAAGGGACCTTTTCACGTTTGGTAAATTGACAAAAAAAAATGTTTTCAGATTCGCAACTTTTCGCTGCAGTAACTGTATGAGGAAACAGTAATACTGAACCATGCTCTAAAATTTCCATAATATGCATCTTTTGACGATTGAAAAACCTGAACATTATAAAGCGTTGCAACGCGAAACGATCGAATAATTTCGAGAGTTATGTTGTCGTTAAATTTTGTGACACTACGAGGATTGCTTATATAAAGTATATCAAAGCGCTAAAGGCACGGAAGCTTTTCGCTATTGCATAATCTTAGACGCAACTCAGTTTTCAAAATTATATCATATCTTAATATATCGCAAGATTGAAATGAACACAACCCATTCAAATTTATAAAGAGTGTGTCTTTCATCAGCTGGGGTTTCACTTTTTTATATTAAAGCACAGGTCGAGATGTGTGTGCACTGTCTATCCTCATATTTATGTTACAGAGATAACTAGTACAAAATAACAACAATATGTCTCTTTTTCGCAATTGGTTGCTGCACTGGCAACCATCTTTAGAATTTCGGTTGCCTTGCTAAAACAAAACAAGTCTAGAATCTTATACATGTTGTGTTATGTGTATCTAATTCTTTATCTATTTTCTTTAAATTATTGAGCAACAGTTTTGCCGACATGACATACTTTTAATGCATCATGTCTTTTTGTGAGCCGGAATTGAAACATTTCCTAGGACTAATTGGAAACAGTCGCCAATTTGTATTCTACGTTTAATTGGATTGAGTTGTTCAAGCTTTGAAAAAGCTATTTGACCTGCTTTTTAGCCCAACTGTAACCCACTTTTGAAATTGAGTTTCCTGTGCTTAAATCTACTGGCCCCAGGGTAACCACTAAACCTGTAAGTTATGCATGATGTAAGATCGGACAGTGTATTGAATTCATTTAATTTGCAAGTCTGAAGTCATTAAAGGGACCTTTTCACGTTTTGGTAAATAGACAACATTAAACGATTTAATAATTTGGAGAGTTCTGTTGTTGTCTCTATGCTTTTCATACTACTATGATTGCTTATCCATATAAAGTCTAAAATACATCTCTCATTATATGAGCATGAATGGCCGAGTGGTCTAAATGATTTTTATTCCAGGGCTAAGTGGTTCGAGCCCAGTTGAGAGTAACTTTTTTTTTCTTTAGTTTTATTAGTCCCCTACCGGTTTCACCAGAGGGGACTTATGGTTTGCGCTCTGTGTGTCCGTCAGCCCGTCAGTCTGTGAGTCTGTCACACTTTTCTGGATCCTGCGATAACCTTTAAAGTTCTCAATATTTTTTCATGAAACTTAAAACATGGATAGATGGCAATATGGACATTATGCACGTCATTTCATTTTGTTCCTACGTCAAAAATTCTGGTTGCTATGGCATCAAATAGACTAGAAATACTGCTGGAAAGGGTGGTTTTCTGGATCCTGCGATAACTTTAAAAGTTCTTCATGTTTTCATGAAACTTGAAATATAAATAGATGGCAATATAGACATTATGCACGTAATTTCATTTTGTTCTTACGTCAAAAATTATGGTTGCTATGGCAACAAATAGACTAGAAATACTGCTGAAAATGGTGGTTTTCTGGATCCTGCGATAACTTTCAAAGTTCTTCGTATTTGTTCATGAAACTTGAAACATGGATAGATGGCAATATGGACATTATGCACGTCATTTAATTTTATTACTACGTCAAAAATGCTGGTTGCTATGGCAACAAATAGACTAGAAATACTGCTGAAAATGGTGGTTTTCTGGATCCTGCGATAACTTTAAAAGTTCTTCATATTTTTTAATGACACTTCCAGCATGGATAGATGGCAATATAGACATTATGCACGTCATGTCATTTTGTTCCTACGTTAAAAATTTTGGTTGCTATGGCATAACAGAATTCTGACAATGATGGAATTTCTGACAATGGTGGAGCCGGTAGGGATTTTTTATTGCTTGGCAATAGTCTTGTTCTTTTTTTAATGGAGCTTTTAAGATCCAATGTGTGTTATGGCGAAATGTCAACTACAAAGGATAATTTTAAATAAACCTACCTCATTAAATCAAGTTGCAAATCGTATATTCATGAGCTTTGCATGCATACGAGGGCTTATCAGCATGTCGCTCCGAGCGTGGCGAATCAGGGTTTAATCTCTGCAGACGAAATTGAAACAAATAGATCATTAGCAAGATTTGATACGTTTACCTGAAAAATAGACAATTAGCGAAGCTTGATAAGATTTCTTTGAAAAAGTTAAAGGCCGTCAGATGCAATGTTGTGTTGAAGACTTGAAGGCCGTGGTTATCACGAAAAATGTTCCCGTCCTGATTGCACCGAGCACCTAGCGTTCCTCATCAATATCTGAGTAAGCTCTTTGTTGATTGCCGTTTTGACTTTTACTTTTCAACGTCAAACGGGCACACAGTTAAACCGTCAAGTAAAGGTACAGACGGTGCAACCTCTTGATTCTTGAATCAATGTGCCCCATTGGTGCAAAAAGGAACATGTGCCTTCTTATTTCAATGTCACATTGTACCTTTCTGCATCAACGGGGTGAATGAGCCCCGTTTGGACTCCTTTAACCCTTTGCATGCTGGGAAATTTGTCGTCTGCTAAAATGTCATCTGCTGAATTTCTAAAATTAGCATTTTCTTCGATTTTTTCAAAGAATACTATCAGAATAGCAAACAGTTTAGATCCTGATGAGACGCCACGTTCTGTGGCGTCTCATCTGGATCCAAACTGTTTGCAAAGGCCTTCAAAATTCGGTTCCCACACTGAAAGGGTTAAATCGAAATGTATTTTATTTTATTTTTATAAAATATATTTTATAAGTTCACTTAAACTTTTGATTAGCAATTGACTTTTAAAGTGATGCTATTTACAATGAATCTTGATGTCGATGGTGGTGATCTAAAGAACGCTCCCCTAGTGGGGATCCAACCCAAGACCTCCCGATCGCTAGGCGGACATCAAATTCACTACGCCACGACAGCAATATTTAATCAAAGTGCTGAAGATACTGAAGTTCTTCGCTATTGCATAATCTTAGACGCAACTCATCATATTTAAAAATGCAGTAAGCATTATGGATAAAAAAATGATAGTGTTATCTTCCTTAACTTGATACTGAAAGTTCTTAATAATTATGTTTAATATTCGTATAATAATAAATTTCAGGGACCTATACAAACAAATTGTTTGTATAGGTCCCCGTAAATATCTACGGTAGTCCGAACTGAAAAGGGATTTTCAAATATTTGTTGCATGTCACGAGTTTCGTGGAATTAATTACTAGCGGCAACTTAACAATTCAGCGAAAAGCGTCTAAATTTGGAAATGCGGCATATTCATTATCGGAAATTAGCCGGTTAACAACCACTATGGAGGGCAATATTGATGGGGTGATCCATCGAGAGTGATTAATCATATTTCTAAGCAGGAGCCGGCAGGCCAATGTAGGCGTATTGAAATTCTGGTAATTATGATGAATGTAATTAACGATGATGATGATAGATTGTTCCCACAAACGGGTCGCGTTTGGCACGGCGATGGAAGAGTAACCTGGTTGACGATGAAAAGTCTACTAAAATGAAACGTTGGTATTGGGTTTGTTCCTTAAACTTGATGATGATAATGATGATGATGATGATGATGATGATGATGAGGAGGAGGAGGAGGAGGTGGAAAATGATGATGATGATGATGATGATGATGATGATGATGATGATGATGATGATGATGATGATGATGATGATGATGATGATGATGATGATGATGATGATGATGATGATGATGATGATGATGACGATGATGATGATGGTGATGACGATGATGATGTTGAAGCTGCTTCTGCTGCTGATGCTGATACTTCTGCTGCTGATGATGATGATGAGATAATTGTGATAATTATCCTGCTGGTGCTGATGCAGTTGATGATGATGCTTTGAAGGAGAAGTAGGTGGTGGAATGATGGCAATTTGGATGATAATGATAGCAAAATTGTTTCTGATTATGTGCATTATGATAATATCAGTAATATCAGGGCATATATTAAAATGATTACACTGTACGTACAAAATCATCAGTACCTCTTATTATGGTATTAATTATGTACATAATGGTACTCACTCTCGAAACGTACAGGATTTCAAATAACCAAGAAATTCTAATTATGATGTCGAAAAGCGATTCATCATCGATGTGCAAAAGCAAATGTTTGCTTTTCTTTGCGAAATCTTGTTTCACGCTTAACCGCCAGAATAATAAGAAAACATATGTAAGCTGCTCCTTTCGCGAGAAAAGATAATTAATTTTCAAAAGAACGAAATATATTTCGATAAAACAACTCACGAGCACGCAATACTATATTAAAATATTGTTCTTGAAATATTCTTTGTTTAAAAAGGAGTTTTCAGGAATAAACATTTACCTTAAGCTTG
>NC_068369.1:29312947-29335447 GCF_020536995.1 Dreissena polymorpha
CTCCCATCTTAGCCCCCTCCCTAAATCCCCTCCCCATGCATCCCACCCCTTCCTTCATTCTCTACTTTACTTAGTCAATAATGTTTTCGTCAAAGTTGTTTGTTGGCATATCAAAACAGAGATCAGGAATGTTGATACCTTTTCTGTTTTAAATGCCACTGATCCTAACCACTTATGATGTTTGTGCATTTATTATTTGATCTGAAATGTTTTGTTGCAACTAAAATAACAACTTTTGGGTACTCTCCTCTCAGCTCCGGATAAAAAATTCCATTTTACGTTGTTTATGTGATAGTTTAATTACGATGTGTTTGTTACCTTAGAAACATAAGTGAGAACCATGTTAGGATAACAAAGATGACATCCCATGGAAAGAACATCAGCGCATACATACTTGATAAAACATTCAATATATATATGGATCTGGCACGAGTTGTCATATCATACCATATTTTATTAAACGAGTTCAGGAATTGTGAAAGTAAGCGAGCCTTTGGCGAGCTTACTAACGAATTTCCTGGACGAGTTTAATAAAATATGGTATGATATGACAACGAGTGTCAGATCTTTTTATCACATGCTTTTAAATGAGAAAATTAAATAAATATTTACGCAAACATAATGATAAATCCCGAATGTTGTTTACATTTCGTGACGTCATTTGACGTTGCAACGTCATTTCAGCAAAATAACAAAATGCGAAAACTAAGCCAATGAAAACGCTTAAAAAGTATATTACACATGTGTAAGATAAAAATATTCGTAATGGTTATATTACATTGGAAACAGGGTATGGCATGTGATACAATTTATTACACCATGACACTATAATAAATAAACATTCACTCAAATTAATGTGGTTCAGGTTTACGTGGAGCAGTCGATATCCATTTTCAAACGCTACATTTTTAACTAGATAATGCATTAAAAGTTCTAAAAATGGACTAAAATGTGCTCAAATGTGTTTTACACTTAAACGTTAGTGTACTGTTAATAACATCCAGCCCATTCATCGTGTCATTCGCATATGATTGTCGTTTGAATCATAAACCCATAACATTTTAATTAATGGCAAATTTTTGACGAAGTGATGTAAATGTACATTTGGAATTCTTTTGACTAAAGATGCAGTATCATACTCCTATCTCAATGGTTTGCCAAATTGAATTAAAGCGTACTTACAAAGTGGAATGGACAAAAGAATCATAACTGAGTTTGTTAAAAACAGATAAAATCTTATAACAAGGGAAAATACATCATATATAGCTGCTATTTTGTAAAATATGATATATTTGCAAATATTAATGCAGTACTATGACACTTAACAAAAGTTCTTACAGTTTTAAAGTGCTGGCATCAATCATTTATCACTTTTCTAAACGAGTAAAGGCACTATTTCTCAATAGTGAGAACTTTACACGTACTTTTATTTTGACCCGTTTTTGCCCAAAAATAATAATACCTACGCTATAAACTATGCACATGCATAGCTTATAATAAGATCTCGCAAAACCCGTAAAATTGTGAAAAAAAAAGTTTTAAATGATTTATTGATGTTTCAAAGTATTACGCCAAAGAAGTCGAAACCAAAACACAATTTGCCGGAACAGTTGCGGAAGGTAGAGATTATCATATTCAAAGGATGTTTCCGGAACAGTCTAAATACTTGGCGCGACTTCATCGCGTTGTCGACACGTTTATGACCAGATAAAAGAGCTCTTAAGTTTTCGCTAATTAGCGCCCAGTTAACTAATTGAATAGCCCGCTTGTTGCACGGGAACAAATTGTGTAAGCACGTGTTCTTTTTATTAACATTTTGTTGAATGACTTCTAATGTCGATTACAAATTTGACATCACATGGATTGATGTATTCATATAATTGATGGGGTTATATTGGTAATTGGAAGTGGGATATGCTTCCAACTGTTCATAGGTTTCAGATGGTGTATAGCTCAAAGATTCCACTGTCACAATTAAATAACAATTTATTAAACAAACTAACGATATTCCAAGTGAATGTAACTGGATGAATTGCAAAAATAAAATCACTAAAGTGTTTTCTAGCTTTATATTTCGAAATAAATTTGATTTTTTTTACAGGGACCGAATTAGTAAAATGTTAAGTGCCCATGCGAGGAGATTATGTTGTTATTGCGTAGCAAATAACAACAACAAAAATAACAATGTAAACCAACAAAAAAAGAACAAAACAAGATGTGTCTGTGAAATACTATGTCCCCCATATATTTGACCTTTGACCTTGAAGGATGACATTGACCTTGACCTTTCAACATTCCAAATGTGCAGCTCTATGAAATACACGTGCATGCCAAATATCAAATTGCTATCTTCAATATTGCAAAAGTTATGGCCAATGTTACAGTTTGACGCAAACAAACCCACAAACCAAAAAAACAGACAGGGCAAACACAATATGTCCTCCAGTTTAGACTTAGGGACATAAAAACTAAGTCTATACACAAACTGCGATAAATCTCTTTAGCGAAAAATGTGATGCGTTTATATTAAAGATCGTGGTGGTTGCATGGAGAGATCTTAAGTATCACATGTATGTCGTGGGGTTGCTCTATTTAGCGAGAGGCGTGTTTGATTTACCAATGAAGAACGCGAACAGTTAATCGATTCTCCGCCCGATCGCCTAAGCTACTGTAATTTTTTACTTTTGATCAGTTTTATTAATTAGACACTGTAGGCAAATCGGGAAAAAACTATTGTTTTTTTACGGACGTTAAATAAACAGTTTTCGTTTTACTTCAGATTACAACTTAATTTCTATTTTCCCAACGGAGGACGTTGTTTTAATAAACAAATCTAGCATCATATTAATCGTGTTTGCTATAATTTTATTAAAGTGAACTAAATGTCACACTGTATTGGAAAAAACTTGAAAACGCACATCATCAAAACAAAACGTTTAATTTAGCTTTTAGTTACAATATCATTTTTATACATATAATGAACATTACACTTTTTATAGCTGAAAGAGCAACGGAAAAGTCGCAAGGGAAATTTAACCTGTCCAAAAACTCAAACACAAATCAACACACTAAACTTTAAAATATTTGAATTGCAATAACATATGCAAATTAGGCATTAATCGATAATAATCAACCGAGTACAATACGTGAGTTTATTAAAACGTTCATATCGCCCGCGCGATAAACATTATTGACGCTGTGACCCCTAGTTGAGCACGTGACTCTTACGGGGACAGGGACCATCAGAAGGGTCCGATGGAATCTTTATTTCAAAAGCTGTAAGTTGAATAAAAGACAAGTACTTATCCGCGTCGATGTTTGACACATATTCGTAGACGGATACAATCAGTTTCTTAATAAATATATTTATTCTATATCCAATAAATTCATCAAATCGGCATTCTTCATATGTACCACGTGACCGTCCAATATATTCCGGTATTGGATCCAAAAAGTCTGTATTTTTTCAATATTGGACAGTTGAGTACAAGTGCACTAAGCACTTGTTTTATAATGATAAAAGCCGTTACCGAGAAAAAGTATCCGAATGTACTATAATCGACTCACACGGGCGCTTGTCGTGAAAATAGCATAGATGCAGTTAAAGCATTTTCAAATCAAAATTAAAATGAAACAAAGAGCTGAAGAAAAGGGTATAGAATAAAAAGCTTATTAGACGTTTAAACTGTACAATACGTGATATATTTGGACTCGCACACAGTTTGAAGTCATATTGGACTCGCCTAACGTCCAAATATATCTCCGTATTGTACAATGAAACGTCTAATAACCTATAATTAACAATTTGATTTATAATTGCTCTTTCTGATCTGATGAGAGATCGATTCGGATACATGTACAGAGAGATTGGTTCGGATACACGTAGGGAGAGATTGGTTCGGATACACGAAGAGGTGATAGGTCATACTTATACTCTGTTTATGTTATTTTGCTCGTTTGTATTTAAGTGGAGAACTGCGATTTAGTTTTCAATTTAATTTACCGATATTTCAAATATAATTACAAATGCTTAAAGTCACACAATCTATTTTCATTTTAAGACTTATTGGTCATTTTTAAATCATGCAACTCTACGACCTATACCCCACAGAGGATATGCACTTTATATTATTAAAATGCTACAATGGCACGTCTTTGAGATACCAACTTGTTTTTAAGGCCTCAGAATCTGTTTTTGAAATTTTAATGTTTTTGGATAAACCCAGATCAAAATTAGACAAACGTTTTCCCATAGTACAAAGATAAGACAAATACATACAACTATTGCGTAACAAATGTTCCATTTACGTAAGGTGTCGTCCCAGATAAGACGTTGCAACTCCTTCGGCATAGATATATTTTCGTGATTTTCGTGCTTAAGGGACTTAGCTGGGGCCACACTGTACGAATAAGCTTTAAGACCCGTTTTTTCCAGAGCACGGTCCAATTGAATTATTTGCTCATTGTACAACATATTAAATATACCGTTTAACAACTTGAAGTTAAATTTCGTTAAGTAAATATACATACATTAATAAAGATATGAGCACATTAAATTGTTATCAAATAAACGAAATTGGTGGACTCTTCGCTATTTTATATGGGGCATGCTCTACACTTCGTCTAAACAACTATCGTAATTACTCTATGTTTTCGGACACTTAAAAATAATAAAGAAAATTCGTGTCCGAAAACTTAGATAAGAAAAATATTAACAAAATTTTGAGACATAATTAACGGACGAAAACTCGTGTGTCCGAAAATAAAGAGTCAAAAAAAATAATTATTTTTGCTAAAAAAGGGGGTGTCCGAAAATTTAGAGTTTCCGAAAACATAGAGTAATTACGGTAATGCCAATTTCATGATGCAAAGAATTTTCACATGATTTTACATATTTTTCGTCCGATTTTGAAATACTTCCAAAATGCTTATTGCAATGTTTGTTGTTGTTGTTGTCGGTGTTTTTTTCCACAATATTTGTAGCATTGCCGATCTTAAAATTGAATACACATCCAATTAATAGGATCTTAAACCTTAATAACGCTTAAATAACATCATGTAAAATAAATTAACCATGGTTGGCATTTATCATCTTTAGAAAGGAGTACCGCGGTGGGAATAAGGGGTAAGCTGCTATGCGTGAAGTGTCGTCCCAGATAAGCCTGTGCAGTCCGCATGGGCTAATCAGGGACGACATTTACGCAAACACTTGATTTTCGCTAAGAGGAGACTTCTTTTAATAGAAAAATACCATTAAAGCGGAAAGTGTCGTCCCTGATTAGCCTGTGCGTTCTGAAAAGTCTTATCTGGGACGATACTTTAAGCACATGCATTTATCCCCGTTTTGCCACAGCGAGATACATATTGATATAGGTTTTTTTTCACATAATAAATAACCATGTCACAGTCGTACACGGCTAAGGAATCTAACCGCTATGAAAGACGAACCCATATATATACAATATCGTTTTCAAATGTCATAACGATGGCCATGCCACCATAAATTAATAACTCTTCGCAATAGTTATGATTTAATTACCGGAACTCACCGTTCCATTTCGGCATGGCTTACGACGGTTTACGCAGCCAGCACCGGTCGCTGAATTGCCCACATTATGGAGTGATTTATGAATTCCATTGACTCTATTAACGCCACTACCAAGATCGCTTAATACGTTGAAAAGCGCGAGTGTTAATGTAATGGGTCTTATTATTAAGTAAATTAATGTAATCCGGCCTATACCACCCGCCTCGCAGCACAGCGCCAAGTGTTAACGGCGTCTCTGGTTACTGGACCGCTCGGGTTCCGCGTGCAGTGGTAGTGGGAATATATCGCCCGTTTAATCTGTTTCCTATTAACATTGTGTGGAGATGAGGCCTAGTTTTGTGAAAACCTTTGCGTTATGCTTATGCCTATAGTGACGTGCCAATTAAGAACGTTCACTCCGAACAGGTTAACTTTGGGCGACACTTTTTGCCTTTACTTGAAATTCGCCAAGAACATACCATAAATTCAAAAAGTTTCGTCCCTGAAAAGTATGTGCGTAATGTGCGGAAATTAGGCTCTGTGTAGTTTCAAAGTAACTATTTTGAGTTGCAACGCTTAGATCTAATGGCTGTTTTAGTAAGGTCATGACATTGTCTGTCAAACCATATATTGAGATATATTGGAACATGCAGTGGTCACGGTGACAAACGCAAAGACGGACACATTTATTTCGGACAAAGAATGAATTTAGGAGCGGGCTTAACCTGTACACGGGTATTTTGAAGTTGATGGGTCTTCGTTAGGCACCGGAAGACACGGCATATACATGAATGATATGAGCCTTGTTCTGAGTAAATTGGGCTTAATGCATGTGCGTAAAGTGTCGTCCCAGATTAGCCTGTGCAGTCCGCACAGGCTAATCAGGGACGACATTTTCCGCTTTAAAAGTATTTTTCGTTTAAAGGAATTCTTTTTGTTTACAGAAATTCTAGTTTAAGCGGAAAGTGTCGTCCCTGATTAGCCTGGTATGACTGCACAGGCTATTCTGGGATGACACTTTACGCACATGCATTAAGACCAGCTTTCTCAGAACGCGGCTCATATATACATGAATTTTACAAAGCGTCGTATGCAGCTTTAGGTATTTTTTTGATGGTTGGGGCATACTTCTACATGTGCGTCCCATCATTACACTAAATCCAATCACAAATGGTCCCGTTATAATGGGCCAACTTTCACGCTAAATCCAATCACAAAGAGTCCCATCATTACACTAAATCCAATCACAAATGGTCCCATTATAACGGGCCAACTTTCACGCTAAATCCAATCACAAAGAGTCCCATCATTACACTAAATCCAATCACAAATGGTCCCATTATAACGGGCCAACGTTCACGCTAAATCCAATCACAAAGAGTCCCATCATAACGCTAAATCCAATCACAAAGAGTCCCATCATTACACTAAATCCTATCACAAATGGTCCTATTATAACGGGCCAACTTTCACGCTAAATCCAATCACAAAGAGTCCCATCATTACGCTAAATCCAATCACAAAGAGTCCCATCATTACGCTAAATCCAATCACAAAGAGTCCCATGATTACGCTAAATCCAATAACAAATTGTCCCATCATAACGGGCCAACTTTCAGGGCCTTTTTCTGCTTTTCTTTTATTGAAGATTGTGCGAGTTTGCTATTAGTTTAAGGTTGAGTCCTCTTCAGAAAATTACAATTTGAAACATAATATCAGTGCCCCAGATAAGCTGCGTATGTGCGTTGTTTTCACCCTATTAAAATGTTTAAAACGCAAAGAAATACAATATCATGCGCATTGAAAACACAACCAATTTGACTTTTACGCAAATTCGTCAAATTCGATGCGTACGATAGCTTCGATCGAAAATGCTTTGCTTATTTTCGATATTTTTTCTTTGGAATTATTATCTTAACGCGGCGACGCTTTTATTCAGCAAGCGTCTGGATGACGGAGCAGGAAAACAGTCAAAGTTATTCAAACGCTCTGCGGACTAGATTTCATAGTTAAATAAGCGTCTGACCAAATTATTTACGAAGACATACATTCGTTTTCAATCTGACTTAATCCGTAGCACACTGTGCATGCATTTGTAAAGCCTCTGTTTTTTCAGTTTCTATTGCGATGCGAAATAAAACTGTCTAAGAGAGGTCGAAAAACGAACGCCATTGTTGCA
Organism: Dreissena polymorpha; assembly: GCF_020536995.1. NCBI lineage: Eukaryota > Metazoa > Mollusca > Bivalvia > Myida > Dreissenidae > Dreissena > Dreissena polymorpha. The sequence goes on from NC_068369.1 coordinate 29,320,654, forward strand.
CCAAAATATCAGTCGATCGCAAACTTTTTCGAACCAAGAAAGCAAGAGCCAATAAGTGCCGAATCATTCGTGTTTTCGATTTTTTGTTAGTGTCAAGTTTATATTATGGACAGTTTCAAGGATATAAATGTTATCAAACATCAGTGTATTAAAGTTTATCATGATAGTTAACAGTTTATCAATACAAGTGTGCAGCTTCAACAGAAGTAAAGCAGCAGTGATTTTAATGCATGAATTTTAATAACTAATTTTACCCTATTTCAAGAATGAAATCAACCTATTTTTCAAAATCAATGGTTGAAAACCCTATTTCCCAAATAAATATCTGGGGCACTGCTGTCATGCTATTTCCAGGAAAATGCATCTCGCCAGAACGCATTCAGTGACAGAAAAAAAGAGTTTGGGCACACATGAACAATGCTTATTACCCCAAATGTTCATCACTTGGAAATTCTCAAACATGTAGACAAGCATAGTTAATACATATTCGTAAAGGCATTTCTGCGATGTTTGATGTCTTTTAAATTCGGAAACTATCTCATTAGAAATTAACACAACTTTTCATGGAGGGTTAAACAATCATTTAGTGTGATATAACCGTTTGATGGACAGGCGCTCCTTATGAATCATGAATAGCTACAATAACACAAACGTAAGTCGTAATGAATATAAATCAATTAAATCTTATTCGGATGTCATTTAGGTTAGTTACTCCATCTCAGGTGTACGCCGGTCCCACGCTTGATCGGGGATCGGCGCTGACAGAGCGACATTAACCCATTTATGCCCAGTGGACTCTTCCATCCTTCAAAATTGGATCAATTTATTTCCAAAATTAGGGATGTCGGGTATATTTATTTCTATTTTTAGAATATTTCTTACAGAATTTCGTTTAAGCAAACAGTGTAGACCCTGATGAGACGCCGCATTATGCGGCGTCTCATCTGGGTCTACGCTGTTTGCAATGTCCTTTTTTCAGGACGCTAGGCATGAATGGGTTAATACACCTACATAATCGTATCGAACATTTCAATCTCGCCGCATCCAGGTGTCGCGTTAGCGGCTGACATGCCACCAGATTGCCTCATTAATCTATATTAACCAACCATATCAACTGTCTATTAGTCAGTAATAATATCTAAGGCCATACGTTTAGATTGTTTGTTTATCGGATGTTTATGTTGCGTGTTGTTGTTGTTTTTGTGTTTATCAGGCAGAAGTTAAAATCATCTTAAAGGCAATAGTATTGGGATTTTAAGTTTATTACTTTATCGAATTGTTTGTATTGCGTGTTGTTATTGTTGCTTCAAGTCCATATGAAAATGATACTTTTTTTATTAAACGAGCAATGTTACGTGTTATTGTTGTTATAGATTCTTTCATGTCGAGTTTGAAAAAAAATGTTAAAGAACAAACATACAAAAACATGTTTATTATCAAGGCTTTAATTCTCCCGTTAAATCACCACACTGAAACAACCTGACCATATGTGTATGTCCGCTACAACAGATCTCACACGGAATAGATTAACGAGCCACGCTCTGGTCTGGGACGACTCTTTCCGCCTCAACTAGGTTTTTGCTAGAAGAGACTCTCTGTAAACGAAAAATATAATAAACGCGAAAAGTGTCGTCCCAGATAAGCCTGTGTAGTACGTACAGGCTAATCAGGGACGAAACTCTCAACCCAAACTGGATTTTCGTTTAAAAGTGACTTTCTTAAAACGAACGAAAAATTCCATAACAACAGAAAGTTTCCTCCTTAAATAGCCTAGCTCGTACTGATTTGTGAGGTTAATATGCGGAAAATAGAACCGTTTTTATTATTGCACGACAAAATAAACTTCTTGAAGGTTATGCAAAGACTTGTTTTTCGAACTTTGACCAATACGTCAATAGCATTCTTTAAGATTCGTCAATGGCGCTTCACAAATTACCGGCATTTATAAGTATATGCTTGATTTAGGAAAAACGTGTTTGGTCCAAAAATATTGCTTTCCAACTTCAGTCTTAATTTCTTCTGTCAAATATCGTCGAATTAAACAGATTTTCTCCGCGATACGGAGATTTGATGTTATTTGCGAATTTTCGTTACCAATTGAAACAATTTACGGAACAAATATCGCAAATTCCAGATTTGAAATATGCTTTACGGCCTCACGTGGCTTAATTTTACGGATTACGGCAACGAGCAGCGGGATTTACGACATTGGGTTTTCGTCTGATTTAATAACAGAAAAACAGTTGGGCGCGCGTTTTAACGTCAATCTGACCTCAGCTATGCAGGCAATTGTTGTCAAATGGAAATACGGTCCAAGGTGGCATGAAATCGTTTGATGATGAATTGCAATGGCGTAACGTGCCCCTGAAAATGAAGAAAATGAAGCTTCACTTATGACTCACCTAAATTGTAAACTAAACATGAACAATAAAAAGACATGTTCTGTTCTTTGTAATTTATTAAATATACACTAAACATTTTATTCATTTAATAAGGCTTGCTTCTATTCCACTCCAGCAAATTTGATTAAAAACAGGTTGAAAAAAAAATCGCTTATTACACGAGGGACAGGATGATGGCTTTTTAAATTGAAGAACATTTCTCGAACAATCAATCATACATAAGAACGATTATATTTTATAACTTAATACTCCGCAATTTAATTACTTGCCTTTGCCTGTTTCTTTATTTCAATTTTGCGGGTACATATGGGAAATACACGTCAGACTTTTCAGTCAAACTTTATCATCTAGTCGCAACCTAAACCAAGCGCTAGTTCGCAAAGTACCATGTAACCATTAGCTTAATTATCCCCCGCCCTATTCCCAACGCATTCCGCCTCCTATTTATTTCAATCCTGCCATCTGTGTACGTACTTAACTAGTGTAATTAACTTGTATATACGATTTTCAATTTTCATGTCAACTTTCCGACGGTCCTGTAATCAGTGTTGACTTCTTTACCAGCATTGTTTACTTTAGATTACATGTTCATTCATTCCGCGTTTCCGTGAACGATTGTCTATTATGTCGACAAAAGCCCCGAAGTATCGTATCCAGCCTCGCTTTTTACTTTCTTTGCTTACATCACGCTTCATTGATTTAGGCTCTTGATGTTTGTGTCGCGTTTAGAAAGGAATTCGTTCGCATACGTAATGCCCATGAAATCAGATAGCAGTTTAGGTCCATAATTAACTGTTGATGATCCAGCATTCTTTCCAATCTGTTGTGCGTTGTTACCTTTTTGGCCATTTTACTTTTGGCCTGTTTATATAACATTAAAACAGTGCTCCGCACTGTTGAACAAACAGACATAACACAAACAACCCATTTTTGACGATGTTTCTTTAACAGCTCGTCTAAGATATCATACCATGAAAAATTCTTCACAATGGCGAGCTTTGTAAAAGACCGAGCCAGTCCGATTGAGATAACTCGATTTTTCTAATCGGCATATCTCGCTGATTAGCATTGAAAACATTCTCTAGCAGAGTTGTCGTTCATGCCTCAACATACAACAATGGCGGCGCCCATGAAAGAATGTTCACACTCGTGTCAAAACTTTCTTACAGCATACATCAGCTTGTTTGGCTATTTAAAAAACTGTAATTTAGGATATATGAGTTGTTTAGTAATATCCGCTATTGTCAACAATGAATTGAATTCGAAGGATATATTCGATGTGAATGCAGGACTTTCTGGATCATGACAGCTTGACACGGCAAAACTGGTATTTTTAGTTAGCAATTTAAGTCCCATTTGGATTTGTAAATTGTATTCGAGCATTTTACGACTTATTGAATGAATATGATACCCGATATCAACATATCACATGGGATTTGCAGATCACCAAGCTGTCCTGAAAACATTGATTTCAAAGTCTTTACTCAAATAACTGGTTTATATTATTTCTTCTTTCTATTTTAGTATTTAATATAATTTTTAAGTAAAATGAACTGTGTCACAGTAAAAGAGACATTAAGGCGATTGTTGCCAGTTTGGATCCAGATCAGCCTGCAGTTGCTTTAAAGCTGTTTGCTTAAAAGCGGTTTTCTGACAATAACAAATAGTTTTATTGGATACTGATTAGACTGCCCTTTCCCTGTGACCTGGCTCAAATAATAGTATTGTCATTAATCAAATGATTTTATTTCGAACATAAATCAAGTGTTTTTTTCTGGTTACTCGGGATCTATGACTCCAGCACTTTCGTGTCGAGAATTGAATACTGCTTAAGGCGATGCTAGGGGGCGTGAGAGATGTTGCATCTTCCATTATTTCTCATGAACTGACTCAATAATACCGAGTCGGCAATATTTGACTTAATTTTTGGTTTGGTTGCTCTGACGAGTGATCGAACAATTTCAGAATCTTCCTAAAAGCTTAGTGGTAGAGTGTCGTCTTTGATTGCATGATGTTGTGCTGCGGGTTTGATCACCAGAAGAGACATTGAAAACTAGCCAACTTTGTTATCTAAAAGGCTGCTAAACCTGATATACTAAGATAATGTGAATTTTCTCTCACATGATGGTCATCAGTTATATTATATAAAAACTCACAGCAGTAGTAAACAATGGGACAATTATTAATGAACGCATCTTTCATTTGTCTTTGACACTCTGAGTTTGACATGGCCTAGATTGAAATATGTGACTTGACTTTACCAGCACTCTTGTGACAGAGCTTAAGTGTAAATGTACCATTGAAGATCACCTAAATCCAGATTTGCTATTATAGAAGTGTGGAAAGTTTTAGGTTGTGGCAAATAAGCAAAAATGGGTCGTTACCGAGAGGCCACAACTGATCTATGACTGTTTTAAAACGAGAAAAATCAGTGCCCGATTTAGTTTTCATTACATAGTTCAATAAAAATTAATTTCAGAAGACTGATAACAGTTTAACGTTAATGTAACCAATGTGGCAGATTTTGAAATCTAGGACTTGCATTTTCAGATGATGTCATTAAAGATTATACTTTTTTTTTTCAAACACATACAAATGTAAACATGTATCTGTAACTAATGTCGATGTTATAAATAGTAAAATGCACTAAGTCAGAAGGCATTTGACTTGTCTGCTGGTGCGTTGGCACACCAGGTGGCTCTGTTGCAATGGTCTGATGGCTTGGATGTGTAGATACATTATAAACAGTATATCAAACTGTATTATTTCAAATATGTTTGCATCTAGTATACTTATATTGATAATATTTACAAAATTAATGTATATGAATGATAAACTTGACTGAAATCATTTAATTGATACTGAAATCATGACAGTACTTTATACTGATAATTATTATCCCCACGCTTTTTGAAAAGCGTGGGGATATTGTGGTTATCTCCGCCGTCTGTCCGTCTGTCTGTCCGTCCTGGCCACTATTATCTCCTTCACTATTATCACTAGAACCTCGAAACTTGCACACATGGTAGCTATGAGCATACTATGTGCGACGGTGCACTATTCGGAATTTTGATCTGACCCCTGGGTCAAAAGTTATGGGGGTTGGGGTGGGGCCGGAACAGAGATTTTCTGCGACTGTGATTCGAAAAAGGCTCATAAAAACTGTGTCCCTTCAGATATTGCTTTCATATTTGGTATGCATGTGTATCTGGACAAGACCTTTCCATGCGCATACAATTTTCGACCCCTGTGACCTTGAACTTGAACTTTCGGTCAGCTATCAGGTTTCGAAATATGCGACCGCGATTCGAAAAAGTCTCTTACCTACCGTGTCCCTTCAAAAATTGCTTTTATACTTTCATTTTTGTTATGCATGTGTATCTAGACAACACCTTTCCATGCGCACACAATTTTTTACCCCTTTGACTTTGACCTTAAACTTAGGGTCAGTTTTCAGGTTTCGAAATCTGCGACCGCGATTCGAAAAAGGCTCATAATTACTGTGTCCCTTCAGATATTGCTTTCATATTTGGTATTCATGTGTATCTGGAAAAGATCTTTCCATGCGCATTATTTCTTTTTACCCCTGTGACCTTGACCTCGAACTCGGGCCAGTTTTTAGATTTTGAAATCTGCGATCGCGATTCGAAAAAGCTCATAACTACTGTGTCCCTTCAGATATTGCTTTCATATTTGGTATGCATGTGTATCTAGACAAAACTTTGTTATGCGCATACACATTTTTACCCCTATGACCGTGACCTTGACCTTGAACTTGGGGTCAGTTTTCAGGTTTCAAAATCTGCGACCACGATTTGAAAAAGGCTCATAACTACTGTGTCCCTTCAGATAGTGCTTTCATATTTGGTATGCATGTGTATCCAGACAACACCTATCAATGCGCACACACATTTTTTCCCTTATGACCTTTACCTTGAACTTGTGGCCAGTTTTCAGGTTTCGAAATCTGCGACCGCGATTCGAAAAAGGCTCATATCTACTGTGTCCCTTCTGATATTGCTTTCATATTTGGTATACATGAATATCTAGACAACACTCTATGGGCATACTTTTTTTTTACCTCTGTGACCTTGACCTTGAACTTGGGGCCAGTTTTCAGGTTTCGAAATCTGCGACCGCGATTCGAAAACGGCTCATAACTACTGTGTCCCTTCAGATATTGCTTTCATATCTGGTGTGCATGTGTATCCAGACAACACCTATCAATGCGCATTAAATGTTTGACCCCTGTGACCTTGACCTTGAACTTGAGGTCAGCGTTTATGTTCCGAAATATGCGACTGCGATTCGAAAAAGGCTCATACCTTCTGTGTCCCTTCAGATATTGCTTTCATATTTGGTACGCATGTGTATCTGGACAAGACCTTTCCATGCGCATGACATTTTTTACCACTGTGACCTTGACCTTGAACTTAGGGTACGCGATTATATTTCGAAATCTTTTATGTGGTTATCTACCTAATCAGAAGAAGTGCAAGCATTTTCATTGGACAAAGGAATTTTTCAACAATGATGCTTGTGTATTAAAAACACATTGAGTTCCACATTAGTGGCGCAGAGATGTATCTAGTAGTCAATTGATTGTGTTAACACATCTGTGAAATGGTTTGGCTCATCCATCTCATGTTTATGTAAGGGATTATAAAAAAATGGCGCAAAGAGACACCTGCATATGAGAGAATAGATAGAATGCAGTCAAGCATAAAAAGCATGAGAAACTCATGGAAATGAGCCTCAAGAATCTATAAAAGGGCTGAAACTTTCAATTTGTTAAATCACACTTTTAGACACATTACTGAAATTCTGTCAGAATGTTCAAGTGGGAAAAATGTCAGATTTTTTTAAAAAGCAATATGGACTTTGAACAGGTACATTAAAGACAGACATGAAATTCAACATTTTCATGGTTGTGTACAAGATTGCGATAGAAAATTTCTGAGACGCTACTATTTAGTCAACCATTTAACCTCAAAACAGAACTTTTCCAAAACAGAAGCAAGACGATTGGCTATAAGAGAGCATGTTCAGCCATCTCATAAGTCATTCTAATGAGGATGACATGTACATAATGGACGCCAGTGAAGTTGATTCAGTATTAGATTTGTTTCGACGAGCAGGATGAGGAGGAGAAATTAGGGTATAGATTTTCACTTATTTTTTAGGTACTTTAATATTAACGTCTTCATTTCTACACCGAATTTCTTTAAATTTATACTGAACATCTCTTATGACAATACGGTCAATCTCAACTATACAAGGCCCCATTACCAACCCTGGGGCGCCACTGGGTCAAACATGCGGCGTGGGGATACGCGTCGGCCTCTGCCGCGCCATTTCTAGTTTAATTATGTTGCTTGATACAATTATGTACATCTATATCAAATGAGATCATACTGTAACTTAAGTGATAAATTTCAGTGATTAAATTAAATCCAAAATGTAAGTCACTCCCATTTCTGTCCCGCAGCGCGCATACCTGCTGTGTTCCAATCCAGATCCAGACCCAAAAATATTATACATAATTATGTATCATGTTGTTTAGAGGGTATGATTTTCCCTCTGTTGCATAATTGTATTGTTTTACTTTTTATATCAATGTGTTTAAAGATATATAAACATAGCTCCAGCATCAGAGCTTCAGGCAATGAACATTTCACCCCCCCTGATATTTTTTCTAATGGATATTTTAGCTTGTTCCTACATTCAATACAGTCAGATATATGTTAAGTAGTATCTTTACACATTGGTAGATTAAATTTGTACATTAAATATTATTTTTAGTTTTAAAAAGATATAGTACAAGTGTTCTTGCTAGATGAATTAAGAGCCTTAGTCAAGCGGTATTTAAACATTTTTAAATGGTAACATTTTCTGAAATGTACACATTTTCTCTTGAGTACTGGCCAGATATAAAATGTATACCATTTAACCACTTATATAATAAAGCCCTGACCAGATCTCAAATGTTTTTCTCTTTTTTTTTGGCACCTTGGTCATCTCCTGTTGATCAACTAACAAACACCTATTAAAATGGCAAATTATATGAAAAACAGTTCATTTTATTCAATGGTTGAATGAAATGCTTCAAAAAAAAAATTGACATCCTTTTCACATGAAAGTTTAACTTTCACAGTCATGGAAAAAGAGCCTGCACCTAACCCAGATCAAAAATACTTTACATGTGTAGATCAACCCATATCTATGTGCATAAATACCTCAAGTCTTCATGAAATCAGGACAAAAAATTGTATTTTATGCACTAAATTGATCTGGCTATAGTTATCAGATTATTATAAGCTCAATCAGTATATTTATATCATTATTTATGCTTTGTGTATTGTAAACATATACACAATCATGCAGTTACATGATAGCAATAAATAATAACATAGCCACCCATGCTATAAAGGTCATTGAAAAAGCCTATGGTTACACATGTGAACACATTGGGTGTAATCGCCCTCTCGTGCCAGCAAAAAAACAACACATTGACAGGTTGTCGTTTTTGAGAATTCTACTTTCAATTTTTTTTCGTACCTATATTATTTTCATACCCATTTATTTCGTACCCAATTTTGTTCGTACTCTAGCTAAATTGTTTCGTAACCAAATTTGTTTTGGCATATTTGTTCGTTTCTAAACTTTTCGAACCAAATTTTTTTCGTACCCACATACACAATTGTGATGATGTAGATCAACTTAAATTGATGCTTTTATATCCATCCTCTTCAAAAGCATCGAAAAACCAGTACTGTCAGTACTTTGATTTATAAGCGTTTTCAGTAATCTTCCCTGTGTATCGAAATAAATGTAACGTTTAGAGGTAAATGAGGGAAATTCAATGAACGAACAATTCTACAGGTTAGGTTATATTAAATCCGATACCCATAGGGTCTCATTATGAACTGTCCACTTTTTAAGGCATTTTTCTTGCCTTTTGTTTATTTCAGAAATTGCCTAGTCGAATAACTCGTATACGTTAGTATTGTGTTGTAGCTAAATATTGAATTAAAGAAACGAAACAGGCAAAGGGGTGCTTTCTGTTTTCATCAAACGGCAATACTGCAATAAAATATAACAGTGTGAATCGCACTACACTACTTAGGTTACACAAAACCAATTAAGTATACAACACTACATTAAGTCTATGAATTACTTAGTGAATAAATATGGCCCTAGTCTCTAGCCTAACTTATACTGAATAATGCATTTAGCCCAGTTTTCCCAGAACGAGACTCATTTTGTTGGTGATATTATAAGGGCCTGAATAATCTAAGTCACATGATGTTTGGACTCCAGATTGTTCGGTCGCCACTAACTAGTCCAAACCCTGAGCAATTAATACTGGTATGTTACTTGTATACTAGAATGTAGCCGCAAGATAACACGGGGTTGCCTAGAAGACAAGATTAATATTTAAATTGTGAAATTCGTGCAGTCTCTGGTTTATTTCTCAGAACTAGGTTAACGAATACAATGCATCACACGTGATATATTTTAATTCTGAAATTGATGCAGTCTTTGGTTTATTTCTCAGAACAAGGTTAACGGATACAATGCATCACCCGTGATGCATCGAATATCTCCGGAATCCTCCGTAAGATAGGCCTCGTGTCTAATAGTCGCCATCTTGGCTTGTATTACCACTTTACAACACTGTATGTAAATAAGGTTACGCGTGCGCAATTTATATCCTTCTATATTACATATAAAATAGTTGAAGTTCGATATCAATTTTTACCACGACCAAGCGTTTCAGCACTATATCATTATACATCATTGGAAAGATAAGTGCATAATCTTTTGAAAAAAATGCATCTCATCAAATTCTATGTGTTGTAACTCAAAATATTTACCTTAGAATAGACAAACCAGTTTTGACAGAAGTGGAGGCGACCATTTTGGGCTCAAATAGTATGACCTACTTTCAAAGCCGGGAACCATGAACAGAAACAGTAGAGCACAAAAATGGCTATTTTTCTTATTGCTTACAAATATACCTTCAAATTGATACCAGACCGTACCATTTGCAATGTATTTTACAAATCCTAGGCAGCATGCACTGAACAATGTGTGCTAAGTATCAAGTTGACTGCATGTAATACTGAAAACAGGAATTCTGGTTTGCGGTTATGTGACCATAAACTGCCGTAATAGCCATTTCACTCCGAGTAGTCACGAATATTTACGATTTCAGCCGATAAGATTCCGAACAGGTAACTGGCTGACCAATGAAATGCTGGGGTAAACATGTACAATTAATCTATTAATAGTATCAATGTTTGTAAATTTATTGCGGATATTGTACTGATAAATAGAGAATACACGGAAGAAAATGCCGCACTTGTGCCATGCGAAAAAGTTATAAAAATATGGGCGGTGGTGGAAACGATGTTAATAGAGAATATTATGTGAATTTCGGACAAAGATCAAGTTTATCATGCGAAGCTTAGAACCGATGTACCAGCACGAGGCTTGCCGAGCGCTAACATGGTTCGAGTCGAGCATGAGAAACTTGATCTTTATCTAAACTCACATACTATTCTATTTATCCTATTATTTCCTCCTTATTTCCAGTAATAATTATCAAATATCGCCTATTTGGACGATTTTGAGATTCCGTAGTTGATAAAAACAGATTCTGCAATTTGTTGGAAAAACCCAATGCTGATCTAAAAATAGCGATAGTATAAACCTCAAGTTTATACGATCGTTGTGAACAGATCGTATGAAACTTCTCAGATTGAACAAAAGTCCGAATGTATGTTGAGAAAGTAACTTATTAATCATTATTGTTATATTAAATTTTTTAAGTGATTTCGGAAAACTACCGATTGAAAAGGCATTTTTTATTTCAACAAAGGAAACTGTTGAGGCAGACGCCATGCTGATTTAATGTAAACATATTACCGCAGAATATGATTGGTTAACGTGGTCAGCTGAGTAGAATTACGAGTTTCTGCGAATATTGCAGATCTCCTGGTGAAATGGGCTATACGTCTTGTCCATAAACATTCATTAAATCAGTGTCTGTCATTTATGGACATGTGAGGGTTTTTTTCTCTTTCAAACGCTAAACTATGCGTGTCTTATTAACCATTATTCATTTATTGCTTAATTATGTTTAAAATATTTATAAATTGGTTGTAACGGCATCCTTCCACAACTTTCGCCTATCGACTAGAGATAGAACGCGGTCGATGTACTCTAGCATACCAGTTAGGCCTGAACTGAAATATGTTAGCTTAGGTTACCGACACTTATTTGGGTACGCAGGTCGGTAGTGATATTTTACGTCGCCGACGCGAAACAAGAGGGACGGTATAGGAATAGCTTTCGTCCAATCGTCATCCCGTATGCCTTTAACAGTTTCGAGTCTGTTCCCTAGCTCATGCTAAATTGTTTGTTGAAATCTTTGGTCATTAAGGCGAGGTGGACAACTAGAACGCACCTATGCCGTTCTCAAGGTCAATGTCATCTTTGAAGGTTACGCGTGTAAAAACATCGCGAATATTATCGCCACTGTTCGCTTGAAAAAACATGTATTTTTAAATATTAATGAAACTTCGCCTCTTTTTTTTCGCATCGCGCAGAACGCATCTAGTAATCAAGGCCACATAAGGGTAAAGGTCAGAGTGGGGAAAAACTGTCATGCATTTGCGTGAAATGTCGTTCCAGATTAGCACTTGTAGTGCGCACGTTTCCATTAGACTGCATTTTCATTTAAAATAGGCTTCCTTTAAACGAAACATTTCATAAAAGTAGAAAGTGTCGGCCCTGATAAGTCCTGTCCGAACTTCACGAAATTATCTGGAACGATACATTACGAACATGCATTCAACCCGTTTTCTAAGAGGGGGCCAAGGGGAGCATTTTCAGTGTATGTCGGCCAACATGACACAAACATATTGTCAGGCCGATAAACTGAAGGTGAGATATTCTCCACGCGTTCACTTGAGTTTATGATGAAATTCAACACTCAAATGACGGTCTTCATTACCTTGAAATGCGACGCACACACAGTTGTTAAAATCAATTAAACTGTGGTGAAATTAAATTATAAATTATAAAGTAGCGGAGTGTTTCGAATTTCCGCTCGTGTTAAAGAGAATATTTAAAGACCGGAGTGAGATAATTTATAGGGCGCGTTAATGATACTGCTAATAGAATCGTTTTGATACCATTTTACAGGTGTTCTGTTTTGTTTGGTCACAGGTATAGTAGAGAACTTTTGAATGCACGGCATTATTGACAAATTATTTATCATCATCCTAACATCATCATCATCCTCATCCTCATCCTCATCATCATCATCATCATCATCGTCATCGTCATCGTCATCATCATCATCATCATCATCATCATCATCATCATCATCATCATCATCATCATCGTCATCATCATCATTATTATCATCATCATCATCATCATCATCATCATCATCATCATCATCATCATCATCATCATCATCATCGTCATCATCATCATTATCATCATCATCATCATCATCATCATCATCATCATCATCATCATCATCATCATCGTTATCGTCATCGTCATCGTCATTATCATCATCAGGAGAGGAAGAAGAAGAAGAAACAGCCGCTGCATCATTATCTTTCACATCAAGATTAACATCAACACAATACATTTTTATCAAACCGCCACTACCGCCACTGCTTACATCATCATAAAGATTATCAAATTCATTATTATTTGCATAAACTTATTGTTTCAGTATAAATTGTCTGCCATAACTGATTCACTATTATCATTTACAACAGCAGCACATGTAGCATGTACTTTATGATCAATGTAAATGTCAACGAAAACGAACTGTTAGTTTAGTGGTAGACATAAACGTCCATTTTAATGTAACTCGCAGCCACATAAACTTGCATTTTGGTTCATAATATTACATAATTCGATACGATCACAAATGTAACGTGAAAGTGATCTTTAATGCAATAACAGAACCCCCCTTTTAATTTTTTATTTGGATATTATTGACGCTTAAAAGAAATTTGTTTCGATCTGTTACGTCAACGACGTTCACATTTAAGGAAAGACGTTAAGTGAAAAGGGGACGCGGCGTGATCTGTCATGTTTTGACGGTTATTGTGCGCGTTTAATTAAAATTTAATTGCAAATATAAATTGATATATGCGCATGAAACTGTCAACGTCAACTCAAGGTGTAAACGGGCAAAATGGCCCACCCAGCTTCAGGCGATGTCCTTCAAATTCTAATGTAGATTTAAATGTATAACTTTCCAGCCATGAGTGCTGATGAAAACGTTTAATTTAAACAAAATACATTTGAAAATATCAACATAAAAAATAAAAAGAAGAACATTTATTTAGCAATTAAGCTTACAAAAAGCTTCTAGCCTACAATCGTGGATATAAATTTGCTTATAAGCATACTATTTTAACTATTGAATATTGCTTTTAAACTAGACACGTAATTATGTACTAATTAATGGTCCTTTGCCAACGAATTTCGTTAAAACTGAAACAAGACCTTACATTTTCCAAATACAATTACAAAATGAATAATTTAAAAATAAAATAAAAATCTCCTTTATCAAGCCGCACTGAGAAAAAGGGAAGATTATAAACCCTCGAAAGCCAAAACATCAAATACAATTACCGTTATTCGGCCAACAACTTCCCAATAATGCTTTCCGGTGGTTTATAGAGAAATATCAGTGAATTAAAACTGATAATTTCACTGTTTCAAACAGTGAAAATTATCAGTGAGAATTATCGATAATTTTCATTGTTTACTGTGAAATGACGTCATTATTTGACGAAATGACGTCATTATCCCAGCAAAATACGTTAGTTAAACTCTTGAACAATGTATATATACTGTGAAAAATGCATTATATAAAAAGAAAAATTGTTGGATTCGCTGGAATAATGACGTCATTTCGTAAAAAATACGAAAGGCCACGAACAACACATGCACGTAGAGTAGTTAGAAGAGCTTTAAAAATAATTCTAACTGTTTACAGTATATACTAAATATATATTGTTTTATTGTCTATTATGATTATAATCATGGCAAATGAAAGTAGATGCGCTCTAAAGGAAGTTAAATAATGATATTAAATATATTCATGCTACAAACATTGATAATAACATTGGTAAAAACATTGGTTACATTGGAACATGAATAATTCATGTTGAAGCATGATAACAAATTCAAAGATATGCATGCATACACAACAAAAAAGATAATGTTTGAGTATTACTTTTAGCGCGCATCTACATTGATATGCAATTTTTTTTGTTATTACGCGCGCTTTTAGTCTTTGGAGCTATAGTTATAATTATTAATATAGCTCTCCTTATTTCAAATATTGG